>NC_053025.1:446940229-447223348 GCF_003073215.2 Triticum urartu | reverse complement strand
ATGAGAATAGACCCGAGGGCCATAGGTTTCACTAGTGGCTTCTCTCAAGAGCATAAGTATTTCTACGGTGGGTGAACAAATTACTGTTGAGCAATTGAAAAAATTGAGCATAGTTATGAGAATATCTAGGTATGATCATGTACATAGGCATCACGTCCGAGACAAGTAGACCGACTCCTGCCTGCATCTACTACTATTACTCCACTCATCGACCGCTATCCAGCATGCATCTAGAGTATTAATTTAATGAAAACAGAGTAACGCCTTAAGCAAGATGACATGATGTAGAGGAATAAATTCATGCAATATGATAAATACCCCATCTTGTTATCCTCGATGGCAACAATACAATACGTGCCTTGCTGCCCTTTCTGTCACTGGGTAAGGACACCGCAAGATTGAACCCAAAGCTAAGCACTTCTCCCATTGCAAGAAAAACCAATCTAGTAGGCCAAACCAAACTGATAATTCGAAGAGACTTGCAAAGATAACCAATCATACATAAAAGAATTCAGAGAAGATTCAAATATTGTTCATAGATAAACTTGATCATAAACCCACAATTCATCGGTCTCAACAAACACACTGCAAAAGAAGATTACATCAAATAGATCTCCACAAGAGAGGGGGAGAACTTTGTATTGAGATCCAAAAAGAGAGAAGAAGCCATCTAGCTACTAACTATGGACCCGAAGGTCTGAGGTAAACTACTCATACTTCATCGGAGAGGCTATGGTGATGATGTAGAAGCCCTCCGTGATGGATTCCCCCTCCTGCGGAGCTCCGGAACAGGCCCCAAGATGGGATCTCGTGGGTACAGAAGGTTGCAGTGGTGGAATTTGGTTTTTGGCTCCGTCTCTGATCGTTTGAGGGTACGTAGGTATATATAGGAGGAAGGAGTACGTCGGTGGAGCTTCGAGGGGCCCACGAGGTAGGGGGCGCGCCCTAGGGGGGCGCCCTCCACCCTCGTGACCGCCTCGTGGCTTTCTTGACGGAGGGTCCAAGTCTCCTGGGTCTTATCTGATGAGAAAATCACGTTCCCGAAGGTTTCATTCCGTTTGGACTCCGTTTGATATTCTGTTTCTTCGAAACACTGAAATAGGCAAAAAAAATAGCAATTCTGGGCTGGGCCTCCGGTTAGTAGGTTAGTCCCAAAAGTAATATAAAAGTGGAAAATAAAGCCCAATATAGTCCAAAACAGTAGATAATATAGCATGGAGCAATCAAAAATTATAGATACGTTGGAGACATATCAGGCATCCCCAAGCTTAATTCCTGCTCGTCCTCGAGTAGGTAAATGATAAAAAGAGAATTTTTGATGCGGAGTGCTACTTGGCATAATTTCAATGTAAATCTTCTCAATTGTGGTATGAATATTCAGATCCGAAAGATTCAAGACAAAAGTTCATGTTGACATAAAAATAATAATACTCTATCTTCACCACACAAAGAATTTTTGATGCGGAGTGCTACTTGGCATACTAACAAAGCAATTATGTCTTTAACATCATATAGTCTGGCTATGCTCTATCTTCACCACACAAAGAAAGTTATCCCTACAAAATCATATAGTCTGGCTGTGCTCTATCTTCACCACACAAAGTATTTAAATCATGCACAACCCCGATGACAAGCGAAGCAATTGTTTTATACTTTAACATTTTCAAAACTTTTTCAATCTTCAGGAAATACATGAGCGTGAGCCATGGGTATAGCACTATATGTGGAATAGAATGATGGTTGTGGAGAAGACAAAAAGAGGGGAAGATAGTCTCACATCAACTAGGCGTATCAACGGGCTATGGAGATGCCCATCAACAGATATCAATGTGAGTGAGTAGGGATTGCCATGCAACGGATGCACTAGAGCTATAAGTACATGAAAGCTCAACAAAAGAAACTAAGTGGGTGTGCATCCAACTCGCTTCTCACGAAGACCTAGGGCAATTTGAGGAAGCCCATCATTGGAATATAAAAGCCAAGTTCTATAATGTAAAATTCCCATTAGTATATGAAAGTGACAAAATGAGAGACTCTCTATCATGAAGATCATGGTGCTACTTTGAAGCACAAGTGTGGTAAAAGGATAGTAACATTGTCCCTTCTCTCTTTTTCTCTCATTTTTTTATTTGGGCCTTTTCTCTTTTTTTAAGGCCTCTTTTTTCTTTTTTTATTTTTTCCGGAGTCTCATCCCGACTTGCGGCGAATCATAGCCTCCATCATCCTTTCCTCACTTGGGACAATGCTCTAAAAATCATGATCATCACACTTTTATTTTTCTTACAACTCAACAATTACAACTCAATACTTAGAACAAAATATGACTAGGTGAATGCCTCCGGCGGTGTACCGGGATATGAAATGAATCAAGAGTGACATGTATGAAAGAATTATGAACAGTGGCTTTGCCACAAATACGATGTCAACTACATGATCATGCTAGCAATATGACAATGATGGAGCGTGTCATAATAAACGGAACAGTGGAAAGTTGCATGGCAATATATCTCGGAATGGCTATGGAAATGCCATGATAGGTAGGTATGGTGGCTGTTTTGAGGAAGGTATATGGTGGTTGTATGATACCGGCGAAAAGTGTGCGGTATTTAGAGAGGCAAGCAATGGTGGAAGGAAGGAAAAGTGCATATCATCCATGGACTCAACATTAGTCATAAAGAACTCATATACTTATTGCAAAAATCTAGAAGTTATCAAACAAAGTATTACGCGCATGCTCCTAGGGGGATAGATTGGTAGGAAAAGACCATCGCTCATCCCCGAACGCCACTCATAAGGAAGACAATCAATAAATAAATCATGCCCCGACTTCATCACATAACGGTTCACCATACGTGCATGCTACGGGAATCACAAACTTTAACACAAGTATTCCTAAAATTCACAACTACTCAACTAGCATGACTCTAATATTATCACCTCCATATCTCAAAACAATTATCAAGCATCAAACTTTTCTTAGTATTCAACGCACTCAAAAGAAAGTTTTACAAATCTTGAATACCAAGCATATTATTATTATTAAGCAATTTACCATGCTATTTAAGACTCTCCAAATAATCTAAGTGAAGCATGAGAGATAAATAGTTTCTTTAAAACAAATCCACCACCATGCTCTAAAAGATCTAAGTGAAGCACTAGAGCAAAATTATAAAGCTCAAAAGATATAAGTGAAGCACTAGAGCAAAACTATATAGCTCAAAAGATATAAGTGAAGCACATAGAGTATTCTATCAAATTCAAATTCATGTATGGCTCTCTCAAAAGGTGTGTACAGAAAGGATGATTGTGGTAAAATAAAAATAAAGACTCAAATAATACAAGACGCTCCAAGCAAAACACATATCATGTGGTGAATAAAAATATACCTCCAAGTAAAATTACCGATGGAAGTAGACGAAAGAGGGGATGCCTTCCGGGGCATCCCCAAGCTTTGACTTTTTGGTGTCCTTGGATTATCTTGGGGGTGCCATGGGCATCCCCAAGCTTAGGCTCTTGCCACTCCTTGTTCCATAATCCATCAAAAAAATTTACCCAAAACTTGAAAACTTCACAACACAAAACTCAACAAAAATCTCGTGAGCTCCGTTAGCGAAACAAAACAAAAGACCACTTCAAGGTACTGTAATGAACTCATTCTTTATTTATATTGGTGTTAAACCTACTGCAACTTCTCTATGGATTATAAACTATTTTACTAGCCATAGATTCATCAAAATAAGCAAACAACACACGAAAAACAGAATCTGTCAAAAACAGAACAGTCTGTAGTAATCTGTAGCTAGCGCAAGATCTGGAACCCCAAAAATTCTAAAATAAATTTCTGGACGTGAGGAATTTATCTATTAATCATCTGCAAAAATAATTAACTAAATAGCACTCTTCAAATAAAAATGACAGCAGTTCTCGTGAGCGCTAAAGTTTCTGTTTTTTACAGCAAGTTCAACAAGACTTTCCCCAAGTCTTCCCAACGGTTCTACTTGGCACAAACACTAATTAAACACAAAAAACACAACCAAAACATAGGCTAGATAATTTATTTATTACTAAACAGGAGCAAAAAGCAAGGAATAAAAATAAAATTGGGTTGCCTCCCAACAAGCGCTATCGTTTAACGCCCCTAGCTAGGCATAAAAGCGAGGATAGATCTAGGTATTGCCATCTTTGGTAGGCAATCCATAAGTGGCTCTCATGATAGTTTCATATGGCAATTTTATTTTCTTTCTTGGAAAGTGTTCCATGCCCTTTTTTAATGGAAATTGAAATCTAATATTCCCTTCCTTCATATCAATAATCGCACCAACCGTTCTAAGGAAAGGTCTACCAAGAATAATAGGGCAAGAAGGATTGCAATCTATATCAAGAACAATGAAATCTACGGGCACATAATTCCTATTTGCAACAATAAGAACATCATTAATTCTTCCCATAGGTTTCTTAATAGTGGAATCCGCAAGATGCAAGTTTAGAGAGCAATCATCAAAATCGCGGAAATCTAGTAAATCACACAAAGTCTTGGGAATAGTAGAGACACTAGCACCCAAATCACACAAAGCATAAAACTCATGATCTTTAATTTTAATTTTAATAGTTGGTTCCCACTCATCATAGAGTTTTCTAGGGATAGAAACTTTCAACTCAAGTTTTTCTTCATAAGATTGCATCAAGGCATCAACAATATGTTCGGTGAAGGCTTTATTTTGACTATAAGCATGTGGAGAATTTAGCACGGATTGCAACAAGGAAATACAATCAATTAAAGAGAAATTTTCATAATTAAATTCCTTGAAATCCAATATAGTGGGTTTAGCAACATCTAGATTTTTATTTCTTTCAATCCCACTTTCATCAATTTCATCATTAAGATCTAAATACTCCGAATTTTTAGAACGCCTTCTAGGTAAAGGAAGATCATATTCAGTTTCATCAAGATTCATATTGCAAAACAAAGATTTAATAGGGGACACATCAATAACTTTTAGATCTTCATCTTGATTTTCATAGGAATTGGAAGAACACGCTTTAATAAAGGCATCTTTGGAAGCACGCATCCTAGCGGTTCTTTCCTTGCACTCATCAATGGAAATTCTCATGGCTTTGAGAGACTCATTGATATCATGCTTTAGGAGGAATAGATCTAAGCTTTAAAGAATCAATCTCAAGAGAAATTCTATCAACGTTCCTAGCCAAATCATCAACTTTAAGCAATTTCTCTTCAAGCAAAGCATTAAAATTCTTTTGTGAATTCATAAACTCTTTAACACTATTCTCAAATTCAGAGGGCATCTTATTATAATTTCCATAAGAGTTGTTGTAGGAATTCCCATAATTATTAGAAGGATTACTAGGATATGGCCTAGGATTAAAATTCCCTCTATAAGCGTTGTTACCAAAATTATTCCTACCAACAAAATTCACATCCATAGATTCATTGTTATTCTCAATCAAAGTAGACAAAGGCATATCATTAGGATCAGAAGAAACACTCTTAGTAGCAAATAATTTCATAAGTTCATCCATCTTTCCACTCAACACATTAATTTCTTCTATCGCATGCACTTTTTTATTAGAAGATCTTTCAGTATGCCATTGAGAATAATTAACCATAATATTATCTAGGAGTTTAGTAGCATCTCCTAAAGTGATTTCCATAAAAGTGCCTCCCGCGGCCGAATCTAAAAGATTTCTAGAAGCAAAATTCAATCCGGCATAAAAAATTTTTGTATGATCATCCACAAATTCAAACCATGAGTAGGGCAATTACGTATCATTAATTTCATTCTCTCCCAAGCTTGTGCAACATGTTCATGATCAAGTTGTTTAAAGTTCATAATATCGTTTCTAAGAGAGATGATCTTAGCGGGAGGAAAATACTTAGAGATAAAAGCATCTTTGCACTTGTTCCATGAATCAATACTATTTTTAGGCAAAGACGAAAACCAAGCTTTAGCACGATCTCTAAGCGAAAAAGGAAATAGCTTCAATTTAACGACATCATTATCGACATCTTTTTTCTTTTGCATATCACATAAATCAACGAAGCTATTCAGATGAGTAGCGGCATCTTCACTAGGAAGGCCGGCGAATTGATCTTTCATAACAAGATTCAACAAAGCAGTATTAATTTCACAAGATTCAGCATCGGTAAGAGGAGCAATCGGAGTGCTAAGGAAATCATTATTATTGGTATTGGTGAAGTCACACAATTTAGTATTATCTTGAGCCATCGCGACAAACAAGCAACTAACACACGAGCAAACAAAAAGAGCGGGCAAAAGAGGCAAATAGAGAGGGAGGATAGAGAGAGAGAGGGCGAATAAAACGGCAAGGGTGAAGTGGGGGAGAGGAAAACGAGAGGCAAATGGCAAATAATGTAATGCGAGAGATAGGGATTGTGATGGGTACTTGGTATGTTGACTTTTTGCGTAGACTCCCCGGCAACGGCGCCAGAAATCTTCTTGCTACGTCTTGAGCTTGCGTTGGTTTTCCCCGAAGAGGAAGGGATGATGCAGCAGAGTAGCGTAAGTATTTCCCTCAGTTTTTGAGAACCAAGGTATCAATCCAGTAGGAGGCCACGCTCAAGTCCCTCGTACCTGCACAAAGCGATAGCTACTCACAACCAACGCGATTAGGGGTTGTCAATCCCTTCACGGTCACTTACGAGAGTGAGATCTGATAGATATAATATTTTTGGTATTTTTGGTATAAAGATGCAAAGTAAAAAGTAAAAAAAGTAAAAAGCAAAGCAAGATTAAAGTGATGGAGATTGATATGATGAGAATAGACCCGGGGGCCATAGGTTTCACTAGTGGCTTCTCTCAAGAGCATAAGTATTCTACGGTGGGTGAACAAATTACTGTTGAGCAATTGACTATGAGAATATCTAGGCATGATCATGTATATAGGCATCACGTCCGTGACAAGTAGATCGAAACGATTCTGCATCTACTACTATTACTCCACTCACCGACCGCTATCCAGCATGCATCTAGAGTAATAAGTTAAAAACAGAGTAACACCTTAAGCAAGATGACATGATGTAGAGAGATAATTTCATGCAATATGAAATAAACCCCATCTTGTTATCCTCGATGGCAACGATGCAATACGTGCCTTGTTGCCCCTTCTGTCACTAGGAAAGGACACCGCAAGATCGAACCCAAAGCTAAGCACTTCTCCCATGGCAAGAACTACCAATCTAGTTGGCCAAACCAAACGGATAATTCAAAGAGACTTGCAAAGATAACCAATCATACATAAAAGAATTCAGAGAAGATTCAAATATTATTCATAGATAGACTTGATCATAAACCCACAATTCATCGATCTCAACAAACACACCACAAAAAGAGGATTACATCGAATAGATCTCCACAAGAGAGGGGGAGAACTTTGTATTGAGATCCAAAAAGAGAGAAGAAGCCATCTAGCTACTAACTATGGACCCGAAGATCTGAGGTAAACTACTCACACTTCATCGGAGGGGCTAGGATGATGTAGAAGCCCTCCATGATGACGGCCCTCTTCCGGCGGAGCTCCGGAACAGGCCCCAAGATGGGATCTCATGGATACAGAAAGTTGCGGCGGTGGAATTAGGTTTTTGGCTCTTGTTCTGATCGTTTGGGGGTACGTAGGTATATATAGGAGGAAGGAGTACGTCGGTGGAGCACCAAGGGGCCCACGAGGCAGGGGGGCGCGCCCTAGGGGCGGTGCCCCCCACCCTCGTGACCTCCTCTTTGACTCCCTGGAGTAGGGTCCAAGTCTCCTGGATCACGTTCGGTGAGAAAATCACGTTCCCGAAGATTTTATTCCGTTTGGACTCCGTTTGATATTCTGTTTATCCGAAACACTGAAATAGGCAAAAAAACAACAATTCTGGGCTGGGCCTCCGGTTAATAGGTTAGTCCCAAAAATAATATAAAAGTGGAAAATAAAGCCCAATATAGTCCAAAACAGTAGATAATATAGCATGGAGCAATGAAAAATTATAGATACGTTGGAGACGTATCACTCCTATCTAATCTCCTCCCTCTGATCTACACAACGGTGCTTCGGTTCGAGGTAAGCTCTACACGAAAAAGATGCACCTCGATGCTATGGTTCCATTCAGGCGATCGGTTCGTAGTTTCGTCGGTCATAAGTTCTTAATCTTGTGTTCCTGTTTGGAGCTATTCTGGATGAATTTTATCAGATTTGTGGCGCACGATCAATCATTTGAAATTTCCTTTGACCAGCAGCCTAATCTCGCAGTTCCTCACAACATTCGTGTTGTAAGTTTTTGGTTTCGACGATCATAGCTTCATCTCTCTTTGAATAGCAGTCTACTGCACTAACGCCGTTGATACGTCTCCAACGTATCTACTTTTCCAAACACTTTTGCCCTTGTTTTGGACTCTAACTTGCATGATTTGAATGGAACTAACCCGGACTGACGTTGTTTTCAGCAGAATTGCCATGGTGTTATTTTTGTGCAGAAATAAAAGTTCTCAGAATGACCTGAAAATCAACGGAGATTATTTTTGGAATATATAAAAATACTGGCAAAAGAATCAAGGCCAGGGGCCCACACCCTGTCCACGAGGGTGGGGGCGCGCCTACCCCCTGGGCGCGCGCCCCTGCCTCGTGGGCCCCCTGGTCCTCCTCCGACCTCAACTCCAACTCTATATATTCGTGTTCGGGGAGAAAAAATAAAAGAGAAGGATTCATCGCGTTTTACGATACGGAGCCGCCACCAAGCCCTAATCTCTCTCGAGAGGGCTGATCTAGAGTCCGTTCGGGGCTCCGGAGAGGGGAATCCGTCGGCATCGTCATCATCAACCTTCCTCCATCACCAATTTCTTGATGCTCACCGCCGTGTGTGAGTAATTCCATCATTGGCTTGCTGGACGGTGATGGGTTGGATGAGATTTATCATGTAATCGAGTCAGTTCTGTTAGGGTTTGATCCCTAGTATCCATTATGTTCTGAGATTGATGTTGCTATGACTTTGCTTTGCTTAATGCTTGTCACTAGGGCCCGAGTGCCATGATTTCAGATCTGAACCTATTATGTTTTCATGAATATATGAGAGTTCTTGATCCTATCTTGCAAGTCTATAGTCACCTATTATGTGTTATGATCCATTAACCCCGAAGTGACAATAATCGGGATACTTACCGGTGATGACCGTAGTTTGAGGAGTTCATGTATTTACTAAGTGTTAATGCTTTGGTCCGGTACTCTATTAAAAGGAGGCCTTAATATCCCTTAGTTTCCAATAGGACCCCGTTGCCACGGGAGGGTAGGACAAAAGATGTCATGCAAGTTCTTTTCCATTAGCATGTATGACTATATTCGGAATACATGCCTACATTACGTTGATGAACTGGAGCTAGTTCTGTGTCACCCTATGTTATAACTATTGCATGAGGAATCGCATCCAACATCATTATCCATCACTGATCCATTGCCTACGAGATTTTCACATATTGATCTTCGCTTATTTACTTTTCTGTTGCTACTATTACAATCTCTATAAAACCAAAACTATTACTTTTGCTACCGTTACCGCTACTATCATACTACTTTGCTACTAAATACTTTGCTGTAGATATTAAGTTTTCCAGGTGTGGTTGAATTGACAACTCAGCTGCTAATACTTGAGAATATTCTCTAGCTCCCCTTGTGTCGAATCAATAAATTTGGGTTGAATACTCTACCCTCGAAAACTGTTGCGATCCCCTATACTTGTGGGTTATCAAGACTATTTTCTGGCGCCGTTGCCGGGGAGCATAGCTCTATTCTTTGAGTCACTTGGGATTTATATCTTCTAATCACCATGAAGAACTTGAAAGATAAAAGAACCAAAAAATTTCCCTCAACTACGAGGGGAGGTAAGGAACTGCCATCTAGCTCTGCACTTGATTCACCTTCTGTTTTGAGTAAACTTGCGACACCTACACCTGCTATTCATTCTGATATGTTGTATGTTATTGATGATGCCACTTTTGCTTTGCATGATACTTATGATGAAACTACTTCTATGCTTGATAATATTGTGCCACTAGGTGAATTTCTTGATGAACAACTTGCTAGGGTTAGAGAGAATGAAATTATTGAAACTGATAATATTGATGAAAGTGATGATGAAGATTCTCCCCCTAGATATGAATTGTCTGTTGTGCCTGAGGGTTATGTTATAGATGAAGAAACTGCTAGAGACTTCTTAGCTTGCAATGATAGATATGATCTTAAGAAATTATTAGCTAAGCTTAAAGAAAAATCCTTGAATGCTAGTATGATATATGACCCTGCTTTTGCTACTTCACGTAACTTTATTACTGATAAGGATTATGATTGCTCTGTCGATCCCGAGTTAATTACTTTGGTTGAATCTGATCCTTTTTATGGCTATGAATCTGAAACTGTTGTGGCACATCTTACTAAATTAAATGATATAGCCACCCTGTTTACTCATGATGAGAAAACTCACTATTACTTTATCCTTAAGTTGTTTCCATTCTCATTAAAGGGTGATGCTAAAACATGGTTTAATTCTTTTGATCCTCATTGTGTGCGTAGTCCCCAGGATATGATTTATTACTTCTCTACTAAATATTTCCCCGCTCATAAGAAACAAGCTGCCTTAAGGGAAATATATAATTTTGTGAAAATTGAAGAAGAGAGTCTCCCACAAGCTTGGGGGAGGCTTCTCCGATTACTTAATGCTTTGCCTGATCATCCTCTCAAGAAAAATGAAATACTTGATATCTTTTATAATGGACTAACTGATGCTTCCAGAGACCACCTGGATAGTTGTGCTGGTTGTGTTTTCAGGGAAAGAACTGTTGATCAACCTGAATTACTATTTAATAATATGTTGAGTAATGAACATGATTGGACACTTCCTGAACCAACTCCTAAGCCAACTCTGAAGAAAAGGGGTATTCTATTTCTCGGTCCTGAAGATATGCAAGAGGCAAAGAAACCTATGAAAGAAAAATGTAATAAAGCTGAAGATGTTAAGAATTTACCACCTATTGAAGAAATACATGGTCTTGATAACCCGACATAGGTAGTAAAGGTAAATTCTCTCTATAGATTTGATAAATATGAAATCCCATCTACTCAGTTTGCTAGCCAATGCTTGGATGAGTTTGATAATTTTATTGTTAAGCAAGAAGACTTCAATGCTTATGTTGGTAGACAATTGAAACGTAATGCTTATATGATTGAACACTTGAGTGATTATATGTCTAGAGTTAAAGGTGAACTTAAACTTATTAGTAAACATGCTTCTATGGTTACCACTCAAGTAGAACAAGTGCTTAAGGCTCAGAATGATTTGCTCAATGAATTAAACAAGAAGAAAAATGATAATGATGTTAGAGTTATGACTAGAGGGGGTAAAATGACTCAAGAACCTTTGTATCCCGAGGGCCACCCTAAGAGAATTGAGCAAGATTCTCAGAGAACTAATGTTGATGCACCTAGTCCTTCAAAAAGGAAGAAGAAGAAAAATGATAGAACTTTGCATGCTTCTAGTGAACCTGTTGTTGACACACCTGAGAATCCCAATGATATTTCTATTTCGGATGCTGAAACACAATCTGGTAATGAACATGAACCTAGTGATAATTTTAATGATGATGTTCATGTTGATGCTCAACCTTGAAGGAAATATGCCCTAGAGGCAATAATAAAGTTATTATTTATTTCCTTATATCATGATAAATGTTTATTATTCATGCTAGAATTGTATTAACCGGAAACATGATACATGTGTGAATACATAGACAAACAGAGTGTCACTAGTATGCCTCTACTTGACTAGCTCGTTAATCAAAGATGGTTATGTTTCCTAACCATGAACAACAGAGTTGTTATTTGATTAACGAGATCACATCATTAGATGAATGATCTGATTGACATGACCCATTCCATTAGCTTAGCACCCGATCATTTAGTATGTTGCTATTGCTTTCTTCATGACTTATACATGTTCCTATGACTATGAGATTATGCAACTCCCGTTTGCCGGAGGAACACTTTGGGTGCTACCAAACGTCACAACGTAACTGGGTGATTATAAAGGAAGGTACATGTTGGCTTGGCGTATTTCGAGATATGGATTTGTCACTCCGAATGTCGGAGAGGTATCTCTGGGCCCTCTCGGTAATGCACATCACTTAAGCCTTGCAAGCATTGCAACTAATGAGTTAGTTGCGGGATGATGTATTACAGAACAAGTAAAGAGACTTGCCGGTAACGAGATTGAACTAGGTATTGGATACCGACGATCGAATCTCGGGCAAGTAACATACCGATGACAAAGGGAACAACGTATGTTGTTATGCGGTCTGACCGATAAAGATCTTCGTAGAATATGTAGGAGCCAATATGGGCATCCAGGTCCCGCTATTGGTTATTGACCGGAGATTTGTCTCGGTCATGTCTACATTGTTCTCGAACCGTAGGGTCCGCACGCTTAAGGTTAATGATGATATATTATGAGTTTATGCATTTTGATGTACCGGAAGTAGTTCGGAGTCCCGGAATGTGATCAGGACATGACGAGGAGTCTCGAAATGGTCGAGACATAAAGATCGATATATTGGAAGCCTATATTTGGACATCGGAATCGTTCCGGGTGAAATCGGCATTTTAACGGAGTACCGGGGGGTTACCGGAACCCCCCGGGGGGTTTATTGGGCCTACATGGGCCCTGAGGGAGAATAGAGAAGGAGGCAGGAGGTGGCCGCGCGCCCCTCCCCTTCCTAGTCCGAATAGGACAAGGGAAGGGGGGCGGCGCCCCCCCTTTCCTTCCTCTCTTCCTCCTCTTTCCCCTCTCTCCTTGTCCAACTAGGAGTCCTACTACCAGAGGGAGTAGGACTCCCCTTGGCGCGCCCTCCTTGGCCGGCCGCCCCTCCCCCTTGGCTCCTTTATATACGGAGGCAGTGGGGCACTCTAGAACACACAAGTTGATCCTCGTGATCGTTCCTTAGCCATGTGCGGTGCCCCCTGCCACCATATTCCACCTCGATCATATCGTTGTAGTGCTTAGGCGAAGCCCTGCGTCGGTAGAACATCATCATCGTCACCACGCCGTTGTGCTGACAGAACTCATCCCCGAAGCTTTGCTGGATCGGAGCCCGGGGAGCGTCATCGAGCTGTACGTGTGCCAAGAACTCGGAGGTGCCGGAGTAATGGTGCTTGGATCGGTTAGATCGGGAAGACGTACGACTACTTCCCCTATGTTGTGTCAATGCTTCCGTTGCGATCTACAAGGGTACATAGATCATACTCTCCCCTCTCGTTGCTATGCCATCACCATGATCTTGCGTGTGCGTAGGAATTTTTTTGAAATTACTACGTTCCCCAACAGTGGCATCCGAGCCTAGGTTTTATGATGTTGATGTTATATGCACGAGTAGAACACAAGTGAGTTGTGGCGCACAACTATGGCTGATGCCACACTGTGGCAGAACACACCTTACCCCCCCTCCCCTCCTCCCAGGCCGTGGCCTTGAGGTGCTGTTGAAGGATGAGCTCATCCAACAAGGTGAGGATCTCCTCTGATTTTTTTCCAAATTTTCATTCTGATCCACTATACGATGAATTGCTATGAGCTGCTTCTGCTACTGCTATATGATGCATTGCTATGAGCTGCTCCTGCTGCTGCTATATGATGAATTGCTATGAGCTGCTACTGTTATATGCAGAATTGCGATGAGCTGCTGCTGCTATATGATGAGTTGCTATAAGCTGCTCCTGCTGCTGCTATATGATGAATAGCTATGAGCTGCTTCTGCTATATGATGAATTGCTATGAGCTGCTCTTGCTGCTGCTATATGATGAATTGATGTGAGCTGTTGCTGGTATATGACTGGAGCTTATATTCACAAGTGCTTATTTTCTTAGGATAACTCGTAATAACTGTCCCTAATAAACTTGGCCAATAGAACTGACATACAAATAACATGTCACGACGATTGCAATGGAGGAGTGACCTACCATCGCACACTGTATAGGCTCACCGCTGCCTCTCCTTTTTTTGCAATGTTACATGAAATTGCCACATACATCTTGTACTTTTTCATTGTGTAACCCTATCTACAAGTTGACACGGCTAATTTTAGACATCTCTACATGATAATACATTGCATATCCCTTGCGCATATTTAAACTACCAATTAATGATTTGTAACGCCCCGAGACCGATGTGCCAGGTGTCTTCCAGTTATTCGTTGTCATTGCCATGTCATCCGCTTGCGTGTTGCATCTTGTCATGTCATCATGTGCATTGCATCATCATGTTTTCAAAACTTGCATCCGTCCGGGTCTCCCTGTCCCTTCCGTTGTCCGTTCTGAGTCCAACCACACTTGCACGCGCCCACGGCACGTCCGAAATATTATTTTATAAGTGGCCGGAAAATGTTCTCGGAATGGGTTGAAAGTTGGCGTGCGGTGTTGTTATGTTGTTAGTAGGTCGCCCGCCAAGTTTCATCGCATTCGGAGCTCGTTTGATAGCCCGACCGTTAAACTATAGCGGCAGTATAGCCGGTCTAACGTCGGACGTTTTCGGTCTCCGAAAACAGTCGCCGGGCCTCTCTCTCTTCTCTTCTCTCAGCTCGAGCCCTTCTGCACAGCCCACAAGTTACAACTGACCCCTCGCGCGCGTCCGGAAATTGTCCCGGACCCGAACCGAGCTGTCGCCACCGTTGTATCCGGATCATCCCCAAACGTCTACAAAACGTCACCATTTTCTTATTTGGACTTCCTAGCTATTTTATTCGCGATCGTCCGATTGCGATCGGAGGGTCCTAATAGCCCCTAACCAAAAATCCAGTGCTTTATATATAGACACCTAACCCTAAATGCCGTCCCATCCGTCAAATCTTTCCCCTGCCAAGTCGGCCGCCGCCACCCTCTCCCTTGGGATCGATCCCGATCCAAAAATCCCCTCAGCTAACCACATCTCCTCGATCCAAATCCTCCCCGATCCAAGTCCCTCGTTTTCTTCACCGAGTCAACCAGCCACCACCGATCCTCTTCCTTGGGATCCATCCCCTCCCGATCCACCAACCACAGCCGCCACCTCGCACCACCAAATCCCCAATCAGAAAATCCCCTCGTTTCCCACCTACCACAGCCAGATGCCCGATCCAAAAATCCAGCCAGATCGATCCATCCGCGTCTCCTCTCCTCCTCCTGTGCCTCGATCCAGGGTGGATCGAGAGCAGCGCCGCCCGGCCCCAACCACCGTGCCGCCAGCTCGCCGTCAGCAGCTCCAAGCTCCTCCAGGCCGGCCCCTTCATGCCCTGCCTTCTCTTCTTTATCCCCCTGCTTCTCTCCCTCTCTAATCTCTCTCTCTCTCTCTCTCTCTTTTGCTCCCAGGGAACCGAACGAAGCTCTGTCGTGGAACGCCCTCTTCATCGCCGGAGATCCTCGAGCTGACCGGAGCCGCGGGCGAGCTCCTCCACCGTTTCCCCCTGCCTTTTCCCCTCGCGTCGCTGTTGATTTCCCCCGTCCTGTCGTCGTTTTGTTGCACAGGAGAGCAGCCATGGCCGTGGGCAACGAGCTCCTCCGCTCGCGTCCGTGACGTCTTCAGCCCATGGGCCCCACCTCCTGCCGCGTCCGCCGTCTGCCTCCTTCCCCGCTTCGAGACCCGCTGCCGTCGCCCTCTGCTTCCCCTGCATTGAGCATGGCTCGATCCGGTTAGGCGCGTTGACCGCGCCCGCAGCGCGTCGCTTCCGCGTGGCCTCGGGAGCGCCAAGTCCCGCAGCAGCCCGCAAGGCCCAGCCGGCCTGCCCCAGCGCCCTCTCCACGGTTCTGGGCTTGGCCCATGGTGAGAGACCCCCAAGCCGCACCCAGTGCCCCTGTCGGGCCAGCCAGATTCGGCCCATATCATGTTTTTTTCCAGCGTCTACGAATTTATCTATTATCCAGTGAATTACAGAATTGCAGAAAACCCGCCAAGCAACATGCATATAATATCTCACAAACGATGCATCACATGTAAAAACTTAATATATGAAACTTGCTCAAAATTTTGTCTAGTTTAATAATATGTCTTTTCATCCATGTTTAAAATGTCTAAAATGATGTTTGTGTAAATTTGCTCCTATGCCATGCTAAAATGATTTAATTCATAACTATTTAACCGTAGCTCCAAACCTAACAAACTTTATATGTAAATGGGGTAGAATTTTGCCTAGTTTAACATGGTGTACTTGTTTTGCATGTTTAATAACTCTAAAATAATGTTTAGGGCAGAGCAGTACCAAATCTATAATATGCTCATGAGGAGTTTCCGGAATTGTTGTTCGCTGCTTCCGGCCTCATTTAAACTTGACTAGATAGGTAGTTTTACTTTGCTTCACTCCCTTGCCATGTTAATCAACATTTAATATTGTTGGGTACATAAACGAGATCGAACTAAATAACTTATCGTGGTGTTTCGTCAATATGCACCGTTGCATATTGAGCTCCACTTAATTTGTAGGATTGCTTGTGCACTTTGCCATGCCATGCGTATTAAACCGGACATGCATCATAATTGTTTGCGCATCATGCCATGTTTATGTAGTGGTTGTTTACTATGTTGTGTGCTTCTTTCCGGTGTTTGCTTCTTCGGGTTGGATTCGATAACGTCGCGTTTGTGAGGATCCGTTCGACTACGTCCGTTTGTCTTCTTCTTGGACTCGTTCTTCTTCCTTGCGGGATTTCAGGCAAGATGACCATACCCTCGAAATCACTTCTATCTTTGCTTTGCTTAGTTGCTCGCTCTTTTGCTGTGCCTATGATGCGATACCTACCACTTGCTTATCATGCCACCCATATTGTTGAACCAAGCCTCTAACCCACCTTGTCCTAGCAAACCGTTGTTTGGCTATGTTACCGCTTGCTCAGCCCCTCTTATAGCATTGTTAGTTGCAGGTGAAGATTGAAGTTTGTTCCTTGTTGGAACACGGAGATGTTGTTCCTTGTTGGAACATGTTTATTTGTTGGGATATCACAATATATCTTATTTAATTAATGCATCTATATACTTGGTAAAGGGTGGAAGGCTCGGCCTTATGCCTGGTGTTTTGTTCCACTCTTGCCCCCTAGTTTCCGTCATATCGGTGTTATGTTCCCGGATTTTGCGTTCCTTACGCGGTTGGGTAATAATGGGAACCCCTTGACAGTTTGCCTTAAGTAAAGCTCTTCCAGCAATGCGCAACATTGGTTTTACCATTCGCCACCTAGCCTTTTCTTTTCTCTTGGGAGTCGCGCTCCTGAGGGTCATCATTATTTTACCCCCCCGGGCCAGTGCTTCTCTGATTGTTGGTCCAAACTAGAGTCCTGTGCAGTGCCCCCTCGAGGAAACTCGAGGTTTGGTTTTAGTTGTATGGAGCGCTCATCTGAGTGTGCCCTGAGAAAGAGATATGTGCAGCTCCTATCGGGATTTGTCGGCACATTAGGGCGGTGTTGCTGGTTTAGTTTTACCCTGTCGAAATGTCTTGTTGTACCGGGATACCGAGTCTGATCGGAACGTCTCGGGAGGAGGTCTATTCCTTCGTTGACCGTGAGAGCTTGTGATGGGCTAAGTTGGGACTCCCCTGTAGGGATTTGAACTTTCGAAAGCCGTGCCCGCGGTTATGGGCAGATGGGAATTTGTTAATGTCCGGTTGTAGATAACTTGAACCTTAACTTAATTAAAATGAATCAACTGTGTGTGTAACCGTGATGGTCTCTTTCCGGCGGAGTCCGGGAAGTGAACACGGTGTTGGAGTTATGTTTGACGTAGGTTGTTTAGGATCACTTCTTGATCATAGTTTCATCGACCGTGCTTTGCCTTCTCTTCTCGCTCTCATTTGCGTATGTTAGCCACCATATATGCTAGTCGCTTGCTGCAGCTCCACCTCATACCTTTACCTTACCCATAAGCTTAAATAGTCTTGATCGCGAGGGTGCGAGATTGCTGAGTCCCTGTGGCTCACAGATACTTCCAAAACCAGCTTGCAAGTGCTGATGAGTCAGTGCAGATGACGCAACCAAGCTCAGGAGGAGCTCGATGAAGATCTTGTCCTTTGTGTTGTTTTATTCTAGTTGATCAGTAGTGGAGCCCAGTTGGGGTCGATCGGGGACCTTGTCGCATTTGGGGTTCTTCTTTTATTTTGGTTCCGTAGTGGGACCTTGAGTGTATTTGGATGATGTAATGCTTTATTCATGTAATTGTGTGAAGTGGCGATTGTAAGCCAACTATGTATCTTTTTCCCTTATGCATTACATGGGTTGTGTGAATATTACCTCTCTTGCGGCATTGCTTTCAATGCGGTTATGCCTCTAAGTCGTGCTTCGACACGTGGGAGATATAGCCGCATCGAGGGCGTTACACGATTGTGTGCGTAGCATAAACTAGCCATGACTCTGTGTGCTGCACTAGCAGGCACTCTAACGCAGCCTAATGTAGTGCACTGCAATTCCTACTAGCCACCTACCATTTTGTGTAATGTACTACCTCTGTTCCTAAATATACGTCTTTGTAGAGATTCTAGTATGGACCACATACAGATGTATATGGATGCATTTTCGAGTGTACATCCACTCATTTTGCTCCGTATGTATCCTATAGTGGAATCTATAGAAAGACTTATATTTAGGAACGGAGGTACGAGGTAGTATCATGTATGACCTCTACATATCTAATTTAGTAGCTAGTAGTAGAAATCATTGTCTGCACAAAGGGATTACTGGTCCAAAATCCTAGCAAAGCACGCTCGTAGGCACACTACAAGAGAGAGAGAGAGAGACACACTTACAAGATCATAGCAATGCCTCAGTCCAAGATCTTGGTTGGCCAAGTTGTTAGATCCAGAAAAAACATCATCCTTGTAGTTTTTGCCAGCTGCATAACAGGTAACAACGACATGTTAGTATATTTGAAGTACATCGGGCAGGTGATGCTGGACGGGTTTAAAGGAGGAGTACCTAGGCTGTGGCGGGTGCTTGGCATCATGCCAGACGGTGGGAATCAGGCTAGAAACATCAAGGGTGATGAAGCTGCGCTCGCTGTCGGGGTCCGGTAAGGAGATCTAGAACCGTCGAGTAGGGTGTTTATGGAGTGGCTCCGGTAGGGTGGACTACAGTGTGGACGAAGCGGATCTGTGGCCGTGGACGAGGGCGTTGGTGAAGCTGCTCCGGTGGTTGGGTTAAGGATGGTGTCGACGATGCGGATCTGCGGCCGTGGATGGGGCATCAGAAGCTGCTCCGGTAGGTTGGATAAGGGTGTGACGAAGCAGATCTATGGCCGTGGACTTGTGAGTTGGCAAAGCGGCTCCGATAGGGTTGAGAATGGTATAGGCGAAACTACTCCGGTAGGGTTGACGATGGTGTCGGCGAAGCGGCTCCGGTAGGGTTGAGGAAGGTGTTGGCGAAGAGGATTAGAGGCCATCGACGGGGCCGTCGGTGGGGCGGCTCCTGGGGTGTGTGGACGAAGCATCTCCAGTGGGGAGATGAATGAGCCACTGCAGATGCGCTGCGGTTGACGAGAGTACCGGTGAAGCAGATCCGGTGCCGTGGACAAGGCCGGCACTGAATGGGCTGTGGTACAGTGGTGGATGAGCATTCTACTTGTTTTAGTGGGGGCGGGAGGGGTAGATGCGGCCGTAGAAGCAGATCTGGCGAGGTGGATGCCACTGGTAGTGAATGGGCTCTGGTACGCTGGTGGATGAGCAGTCTAGGGTTTTGAGAGGGGAGGGGAAGAAAGGCCGATGAATTATGGACGGCGTGATGTAAGATTCTCTGGTGCTGTGGAGTTAGTCATTTTTGCAGGAGGGCGAGAGGAAATGGGGGTGCCGTGTGGTGGAGAGAACCGGAAGTTACCAAAGCAGCCCCGACCTATTATGTAGATGAGGGCGGTATTGTTACTATTGTTCTCCGTGCACCAAGGACAAAAGGAGGATTTCACATGCTAAAGACTAGGTGGCGGAAATTTTAGAAGGAGGCGGTAGATTTTGCCGCTCGTGGGATCGTTCGTATCCAGTTTCAACTAATTTTGGACCGTTCTAGCGGGAAGGTCATGCGAGATTGTGTACACGGGGCACGCGTCAGCAGTTAATAACTGGTGTGAACTCCACCCAAGAAAAAATACAATAACTCGAGATGATGCGCCGATAACTTGGACGTTCACACGGGCGCGGCCAATCGTACGTGTGTAGAGGTGCATTCACATAAAAGGGATCAAACGCTCAGCCTATGTATTTCTCGTGTAAATAGATAATTTAGTGCCATTGGTTATTTACTTTAAACATAATGCATTGATGTGTTAGTGTAGAGGCGCACAAAAAGAAATGGATATTGTAGTCCCACAAAATAAATCGATATTGTAGTCCACTACTTAAAAGTGTTACCTCATATGATTACATAGCCTCCATTTTATAAATTGGGTACCCGTTGAATTCATATATGAATATTACATATATTACTTCATAATAGAACCTTAAATCATCCAAGACTAATGAATTTGAATGTAAGAGTAACAATGGTGCATGTACATGATAGCTACATTAGTGGTTTGAAGAAACATCACTGTAACTTTGGCATGCACAATCGAAAAGGTTTATTTAGATAGAAAAAATGTGATATATGAGTGTCCAATCTTTGTAGCGTTGAATCGATAGTGTACCATTGGCCACGATACAAAGTAGATATTGATTTATGTTCAAGCGATGCACGTCCACGATCGTTAGATAGTGATACGTGAATGAATTGTGCAATCTCTCTGACAGGCATACATATCTCATTTCCCCGTGGGCATCGGAATCACACACGTGCACTTCGTGTATTTCTCTCCCTCCATCAAGGTTAGAATTCGTCTTTCTACCCCGTCCTACAAGTCTGTCACACAGAAACACACACGCTCTCTCTGTCGAACACGCCCACCCCTTTTATTCCGCCCACCCACAACCACTAATGTCTCAAAGGATAATTATGTCTCTCACAAATATGCCTAAGGTTAACTTCAGTTCCAGAACCATATGAATACAAACAATGGGATTCCAGCAAAGGACCTTTTGTTTTGAGATTTAGGCCTCTCTCTCTCTCACACACACACACAAACACACACGCGCGCGCGCGTAGACATTGTTTATCGCTTCATTTTTCCGGCACTTCACTACACCATGCACCAAAATTCCCTACCGGCGTGTGTTGGGAAAAAGTCACCATTGTCGACCAACAATATGTCAGAAAAATTTCTAACGGACTGTGGGTCGGGAAACATCTGTTCAGTTACGCACTATCGGTCGAGAATGGTATAGCATATATCATCAAACAGTCAGTCAGGAAATCCTTTATGGCCCATGGACCATCGGTTGGTAAATAACGCCGACCGACATTCTGAAGCTAACTGGGCCTCGCGCGCGAACGGCCAAATTTTAGCGCTAATAAACGGCCCAACCCGCGAACATTTTCCCCCAAAAACCCAATCTCCTTCGTTCCCCTCGCACGTACAGGACAACCAAATCCCTAGCTCGATCTGTTCGTTCCCCACGCACACCGCCAGTGCTCCCGCCGGTCGATCCCACGCCGTCCCATTGCCGCCCCACGCCGTCCCACCGCCGCCCCATGCCGCCCTCCCTCTGCAGCGCCGCTCCACCGTCGCCCCACGCCGCCCTCCCTCTGCGGCGCCACTCCACCGCCGCCCTCCCTCTGCAGCGCCGCCCCACGCCTTCCTGCCCCATCAACGTCACGCAACGCCGTCCTGTCTCTCCACCGCCGGACCCATGTCCTAGTGCTCTCTCTCTCCGGGCGCCTCTCTCCAACCAGCAGTAGGCATGTGAGCATCTTGGGAAGCGGCAAGCCACCCTCCCTGGACTGACCTCCCCCATCTCCACCGTCCAGCTCTCGAAGACACGCAGCGGCAGCGGCAATGGTCGATGCGGCTGAGGTACAACTCTTCCCTCTCTATCTTTACCTCCCTCCCCCCTCCCCCATCTCTCTAGGCTTTGTTGTGAGAGTGGGATGGTGGGGAACGGGGAGCTCCGGCAGTAGGGAACGGCTACACCTCTTGCTTTTCTTCTCCAGTTTGATGTGTACTGCAGCTAGTCTGATTGTGAGATACTATGTAGGCAGAAAATGTGCTAATCAATGTACAGAGTAGAAGCTTGGTGGTAGCAATATGAACTAATTCTAGAAGTTGAGCTGTTGTGTGCAAAAAAAATTTCCCATTGCAGTTCTGTCCTTTAATTCCACCGTACCGATAGAAAGGAATTTGTAGTCATCGGTATCGAGTTTTCTTGTCTGGATGATCTGAAGACAAATGAAGAAGAGTTTAACTATAAAGTTAATACACAAAAAGAGCGCTGAGGAGCTAAATATTGTCATGCATATGGATTGACCTTGCCAACAGTATGTATTACTTCATTAAAAAGCATCATCTTGACTTTTAGAATCATGTTTCCTTTAAAAGCATGCAACTCGGACATACATCCAAAAAACTGGAGTCTCTGAAAACATACAACTTAACTGACCTGATGTTATACCTAAATCTCAGTAACAAAAATTTTAAACTTGAGTTTCTCTTTTGTTTACTGAAGTAGATTTTGAAGTGAAAGAAAACATGGCAGAGAGCTGTAAATATATAAAGCACTGCATCTCAAAAGTTGTTGTCTACTTGTTCATCTGTCTTGTTTTTTCTACAGGTAACATAGAGGAGCACTGCTGGTAACATTGAGCCGACAAAGAGAAGTTGTAGAATATTTGCTGCAACCACTAGGTGAGTTTCTCTTCCCCACTCAAGTCCAGAGGCCCTCCATATGTGTGGATGTCATGAATATGTAGAGATGCCTCCTCATGTTTGACACTGACTTTTATATTGTCTAATTATTTTGGTTATTAGGATTCTTGCTGCCAACGACTCAGCTTCCAGCAGCGGTGCAGCGATCCCTCTCCCGTGCTTGTCGCTGCATCCTCCACCAGTTGGTGAGTCAACCACAGCTTTGATCCATTTTATTTATGGTGGTATCTGCCTTTACTGTGCGTACTACCATTGAATTGGTTCTATGATTCTTCGTTTCTTTTCTGCGCCAATTTATTTACAGTACTTAAATTGATTCCTTGCATTCTCTGGTTTTGATATTATTCGTTCAGGATTTAGTGTTGACTTGGTAGTAACCAATTGTGAAGCTAAGATGCCATGGATAAAGGTTGGATGGATGCGTCTAGGTATAACGCCGCATATATATTTTGTTTTGCTTATATGATGAAACTATATATAACACACTACACATGTACACTTGCATGTAGGCATACAGAGAAGTACTTACAAGGGCTCGCCAAATTCCTAGGCTATGCATTTAATAAATCATCGGTTGAGAATAAAATCTTATGTCCTTGCAAAAACTGTGTGAACTCGTACTGGAGAGAAGAGTCTGAAGTCCGTGAGCACCTAGTATGCGAGGGATTTGTAGATGGCTACAAATAGTGGATGTTTCATGGAGAACGTGTCTCTTCTTCTTCCATTCCTCCAAATCTAGATGAGGGTGACAACAAGGATGAGGGCGATGATATATCTGATTTGCTAAGAGATCTTGCTCCTGGTTTGGATAAAGGGGGAGATCTTGAAGATGATTGTGGTTTAGATCAGGATGATTCTTTTCTAGAATCTCTCCACAAACTTGGAGCTGATTCTAGACAAGAGCTATATCCAGGCTATAAGAATTTCTCAAAGCTTCGTTTCCTAGTGAGGCTTCTTCACACCAAACTGCTTGGATGGTGGTCTAATAGAAGTTTTGATCTGCTGTTAGATCTACTACAAGATGCTTACCCTCAGTCCGCAATACCCAAAAACTCCAATGAAGCTAAAAAACTAGTCAAATGCCTAGGACTTGGGTATGTTAATATCCATGCATGTGAAAATGATTGCATTCTATTTTGGAAGAACAATGCCAATGCCAATTCATGCCCAGAATGTAAGGCTTCAAGATGGAAATCTAAAAGGAAGAGTGCAGATGGGAAACGTGTCCACAAGGTTCCTAAGAAGGTTCTTCGTTACTTCCCAATAAAGAAGAGGCTTCAAAGGTTGTTTGTGTGTTCCAGAACTGCGGCTCTCACAAGATGGCATGCAGAAGAGCGCACACAAGATGGCTTGATTAGGCATCCTAAAGATTCCCTCCTTTGGAAAGATTTTGATGAAAAAATAAATATTTTGCAAAAGATAGCAGAAATCTTAAGCTTGTAGTATGTGCCGATGGTTTTAATCCGTTTAGATCCATGAATCTCAGCTATAGCATTTGGCCAGTATTATTGATTCCTTATAACTTTCCACCCTGGATGATTATGAAGCAATCAAATTTTATCCTATCACTGTTGATTCCTGGCAGAAATTCTCCTAGTAGTGATATTGATGTCTATCTTGAGCCACTAGTTGATGATATGGTAGATATGTTTCTTGATGGTGTTAGGACCTATGATGCTTCAACCGGAGAGTATTTTCAGTTGCATGCTGCCATAATATGCACAATTACGGATAAATCGGGTCTTGGGTCTTTGGTTGCCTGTGCTTCCTCTGGAGAAGGAGCTTGCCCTGAATGCCACTCTCAATTATGTTCTCTTAGGCTAAAAAATGGTAGCAAGACTTGCTATATGGGGCATCGCAGGTTCTTACATGCAGATCACCCCTTGAGGTATGATACACGCACATTTGGTGACATAGAACATGGGACAGCACCCCTTCCACTTTCCGGTAGGCAAATCTTAGAGCTGACAGAAAATATGCAAACCAAGTTTGGGAAGGATCCTATAACGAAGAAGCCTAGAACTAAGAAATGCAAGAAAGGGGATCCGCTGGTCATTTGGAAAAGAAAGTCTATAAACTACCATATTGGAAGGATTTGAAGATGCATCATAACTTTGATATCATGCACATAGAAAAAAATGTGTGTGAGAACATAGTTAACACTTTGTTGGCAGTCAATGGAAAAACCAAGGATAATATTAATTCTCGATATGACCTTCAAGCACTCAATATTAGAAAGGATCTTCAACCTATTGATCTTGATGATGATGAAGTTTTTTTTCCTCCGGCACCTTACACTATGGAATCTGATCAGCAGAGGGCATTTTGCAAAGTATTTAAAAATGCCATGTTTCCTAATGGTTATGCATCTGACATACGCCGCAATGTGCATGTTAAGGAGAAAAAGATAACTGGGCTAAAGAGCCATGACAACCATGTCCTTTTGCAAGACTTGCTGCCACTTGCAGTGAGAAGAACATTACCAGAAAGAGTGAGTGCGGTACTGATTCATGTGAGCAGATTTTTCAAGCGAATGTACTCATAGGTTATTCGCATAAGTGACATGCAAAGGTTGCAGGATGAAATAGCTGAGACCTTGAGCCTTCTTGAGGCCATATTCCTCCCATCATTTTTCGATATTATGGTGCATTTGATGGTTCATCTTCCAGCACAAGCAATGATAGCTGGTCCAGTACATTTTCGCAGCATGTGGGCTATAGAGAGGTATATAGGAAAGCTCAAGGGACATGTCCACACCAGAAGTCATGTGGAAGGATCAATTGCAGAGGGCTATTTGTTTGATGAGAGCTTGACATTTTGCTCACACTATTTGGATGATGAGAGTCGGTTGAATTGAGCTAGGAATGATGGAGGTTTGGATATGGAAGTTGATGATACAACTCCTTTCTTCCACAACATTGGTCGAGGGCTGGCTGGCAAGTGCATGGTGATGTTAGATAACAAAACTTGGTTGCAAGCCCACAGATATGTCTTGTTCAATTATGACAACATAGAACCATACCTAGAGTAAGATATCCCTACTATGTATTGCTATTAGGTTATTTCTCTCCTCCTTGTCAATTGATAAATATAACCTATATGCAGCAAACATATGGATTACCTTTCTTCTATTGGTGTTCGAAGTCATCAAGAAGTCAAGCGTGTGCATTACGAGACATTTCATGAGTGGTTTAAATTGCACGTAAGTGGGCATGTGACTGTCAACCTATAAGACATATAATTCCATCCCATTGTAGAGTAACAATAGCATTTCATAATCACAGGTGGCAGAAATGGGAGATGAAGCACCTCATGAGATAAAAATATTAGCTAAAGAGCCAAACTTGGTTGCTATGAAGTATAGTAGCTACACTATAAATGGGGTAGACTTTCATACATAATAATATGATGAGGGCCGCTCATTTCAGAGTAGTGGAGTAGCTCTTGTTGCACAAACCACATCCTTTGCAAAAGGAAAAGGTGACAATATTAATGTAAGAAACAAGACCTATTATGGCATTATAAAGGAAATTCTTGAGTTGAATTATCAACATGAAGGGAAAGTAGTGTTGTTCAAATGTGACTGGGTTGATAATCGTGTAGAAGATGAATGGGTGCAAACTGATCAGTTTGGAATCACTTCTGTGAATTTCAAGCATTTGTTCAATACCGGTGAGAAAATATCAGACGAGCCCTTCATATTAGCCACACAAGCAACTCAAGTTTACTATGTTGAAGATCCCATTGATGCTAAGTGGTCTACTGGTGTTCCATCATTATATGACATAGAAGAATCTAAAGATGACAACGGTAATGTTTTACGTGTGACGTTGCCTGATCCATGTACTGCTATACGTGTGAGTGTTGCGGATGGATGCATTGGTTCTGCTAGGACAGATATAGATGGACTAGTTCTTAAAGCAAGTGATATTGAAAAAAAGTAAGTGTTGTGTATGATCCTCTAATGTTTTGTATTTTCAGCGATGTACTCACATAGTGTGTCTTTTGCAGGAGGAAAAATGGCAAGCGCAAACGGAAGAGCTAAAGATGGTGGGGTCACAGAGGAACAACTGAAAGCGGTAGAGTATGAACTACTGAGAAGCAAGACCATTGAACAGAATGATAAACGGCTAGCAACGGTACGAGCAACAAGAGCTTCTATGCAGGAAGATATGGTAGCGAACCAAGCCCCCCAAAATAAAAGAAAGGTATGTAGCTTCCATCACATTCATGTTCTACCTGAAGGAAGCAAATGTAGCTTGCAACACTAACCTATATATCTATGCAGGCACCCTCCAGCGCACCTGTAAGCGTGAATGAAGGACGTGTTTTGAGGTCTAGGGTATCAAAAGATCAAGATCATGTTGATCCTGAGCATCAGCCTTCCAAAGGTAGCCTAATGTCACATGCTAGAATTGTTCATATTCTAACCTAATGTCACTTGCTAGAATTGTTGTATGACTATGTTAATTTTCTTGCATGAAGAGATTACTCATGAGCTTGATGGTGATGGTAGTCAAAAGAAAGGTGGAAGAAAAATTACTTGAAAGGCTAACATATATGCAAGGCTGAATCAACCCAAAATCCATATTCCACTTAATGGGGATGGCCAGCCTGTTGGGCCAGATGCAACCGAATTTGCCAATTTCATTGGTACTTTGGTGAGGAATCATATACCACCTGCAGAGTTAGATTGGCGAGATGTTGATGTAGAGAAAAAGTTGTTAGTGTGGGAGACCTTGAAGGTAGAAATGAGCATAATTTATAACTTACACACTCTTTTTTAAAGCCATCTAACTGAGTGTCCTGTTTTCTCTCATTTTAATAGGCATTTTATGAGCTGGACTCAACTGCTTTGAGCTTTGTTATCGACACTTCACACATAAAATGGAAGGATTGGAAGTCAGATTTAAAGAGGTACAAGTTTGATGCTGCACTCACTGATGCACAACTTATGAAAAGACGTGACAACAGAATTAGTGAAGCTGACTGGAAGACCCTTATTACTTATTGGAGATCTTCGGCATTTGAAGTAAGTCATCCTGCTAATCAAAACTGTAGTATATCTTTGCAGCACACTTTGTCCTGGACATAGATAAACAAATATGCATGTAATGATTCTCAAAACACAAACAATATGTGTGATAAATCTCCTTTACTTTTTGCTTGTAGTCTCGTAGTTCTATCGCCAAAAAGAATTGTGCCAATGCAGTACCTCATACATCTGGCAAAAAGAGTCATGCCCGTGTTGCCAATGAAATGGTAAAAAAAATTACCCCAATTATAAATGATATGCCACTGTGATTCAGTGACTAATGCATATTGAAATAAATAAATGATTGTAGGCTGTCAAACTTGGGCATGATCCTTGGAGAGATGAAGTTTATATCGAAACACATACATGCAAGAAAGGGGAAAGGAAAGGGAGTTATGTGCCGCAGGCAGAAACAACAATTGTAAGTCTCTTTTGCCATGCTTTTTCAATATTGCTCAGAAATTGTAGAAGTAGAATTTACAGAGCTCGTAAATGTCATTTTGTAGAATGAACTCATAGAGAATGCTGAAAAGCACCCTGAATGGAAGGAAAAGAGCATTCAAGAAGGTGATCTGTTTGCACGCGTATGTGGAATGAAGGAGCCCAGGGGTCGTGTCTGTGTGTTAGGTCTAGGTCCAACACCTCAAGATTTGGGCACACCGGGTACACGGGGTAAATTGAGCACAAGAGTTCTAGTTGAAATGCAAGGGCGTCGAGAAGATGAAAATCGCTATAACATGCTCCAGGGGCATGTGCAACAAATGGAAGAAAGAATGAACCGAATGGAATTGATGTTAGCTTCACAAGGAAGGCATAATCTGGAAACTCCTAGCTCGTAGCATGGTTCCAATTCT
Organism: Triticum urartu; assembly: GCF_003073215.2. Classification (NCBI taxonomy): domain Eukaryota; kingdom Viridiplantae; phylum Streptophyta; class Magnoliopsida; order Poales; family Poaceae; genus Triticum; species Triticum urartu. Next base: position 447,194,678 of record NC_053025.1, on the reverse strand, counting down.
CGACAAGTAATGAACTATTTCCACATCCTTTCAATGCATCATTAATCCATCTTGCATGCACTAACTCTATTTCCATATTGTTGTCTGGTAGAACTTCGGAGCTGAAGCTGAGGAACATAATGACGCTGAAGAAGATGTTGAACAGGATGATGAAGAGCCATTTGTTCAAAGAAGAGTTGTTGCAAAGCCCCCTGCAAGAAGCTCATCAACCTATGAAGATGAAAGCCTTGTAATCTTCACATCCTTACCTATATGTTTAAATTCTGTTTTGTTTTCATGTTTCTAAAATAATCATTGATTCAGATTGGTATGGATGTGCTTCTATATGCATGGACTGGTCCTGAAACTCCTGTTGCCAAGGCAACGATTATCTCAGTTGACCCAGACACTATTGTGGGCGGAGAGACCCTTGGACCAGGAACTTATGAGGTTCTTGTCAATGTTGCTATTAGAAGAGATGCTACGGTGCCTTATGAATATGACGATTTACAAATTATTGCTGATGCTGTCACAAGGTCCATTGCATGGCCATCTAGCAAGGTAATCACCAACAATATGTCTTTTGTCCACTTATCTCAAATTGTTTGATATGTGATACTGACTCATGATCACTTTGCTAGATGAAACCCTATAAACCAGGGGCATCTTCCTCATCCCGCCGCTAAGGTATTTTTGAATCCCGAGCTAGTATTTATTTTTGAGCTACAAAACCAGGGACGAAATGAACTTAACCAGAACCTTGTATCTTCTTCTTCTTACATGGTGATGGTCTATAATTGTTTTGGTTATTCTCTTCATCTAAAGTTTGGCTAAGTTAATGTACAGTTCCTAGCTTACATGGTTTAGCAGAATTAGAAGGAAATAATAATGTTATGCAAAAGTTGGCTTTGGTACAGTTCTACTTGCCACATGCCTAGAGGAGCTGGCTGGCACAAATTTCTAGTTGCTCTCTAGCACCAACCAAACTAGCCTGTAGTGCTCTGCACGGTAAAGCATGTCTTTTGAACTAAAACTGGGAGTCTGGACATGCTAAAATGTTGCCTTATGTCTAGATGATTTAAATTTAACTTAACTCTGTTGCCTTGTGTTTCTCCCAGTACACCTCTGTATTGCTCCTATTTCCTGAAACATACTACATGGTCACGTTGCATCAATGCTTTATTATGTCAAATGCAACAGAGATCTAATTAGCACATGTTGTGGCATTATTCTTAACTTGCCCTATTTTTTGTAACACTAAAATCCCCCAGTTTTTTTATTGCCAATTGCCATAGTGCTTTATAAAATTATCATTATTGCCATTGTCTCTGAATGCATGCTCATCAGGGACATTTTTATTCTTTGTAGGAAAGACATACAAAAGGGCCAGGAAGTAACCAGGAAGATGCCAGTTTGCATCAGCTACATATTTTCTGTAATGGAGCAAAAACAATGTGTCTTTTAGGTCTCATTATGTAAACCTATATGGCATCTTGTCATCTGGGTATTTATCTTGTCATCTGGGTATTTTGTGTAATAGAGAAAACAATGAATCTCGGACATGCACCTATCATTTTGTAAACCTATCGGGCGATTCGGTCACAAAACCATAAATGTTTCCTTCACTCTTGAGAAGTAATTATTATGTTATTCTTCTTTGGTCATGATTTACTATTTTCAAAGCACATGCAAGTTACTGTAATTTGACTGATATCATGTAGTACTGAGATATGCGACTTGATTGACATTGTATTGTGTAAGACAGATGGGAAATCAAGGGTTTAAATATTGCTCAGCTAAACAAAATGTTGATAAATTGTTGGTCGGCAAAATAGAACATCGTCTCATTGTTGGTCGGCAAAGGGTCATGCTAGTACCAATGGAAAGTTGGTCGGCAAAAAGGATAGCATCGCACAGTTGGTCGGGAAAGTTTCAGGACAAGGACAACAGAAAGTCGGTCGGCAAATATTATACTATCAAACAGTCGGTCGGGAAAACTTAAACAGCAACGCCAACTGAAAATTGGTCGGCAAACATGTTACCATCGGGTAGTCGGTCGGGAAAGATTCCGAGTAGGGCCATCAGAAAGCCGGTCGGCAATTCTCTTTATAGGCGTCCAACTGTCGGTTGGGAAAGATATGTCGGTCGGGAAAATGCTTTCCCGTCTGGGTTTTCCCCAACAAACGTTGTCGGTCGGCAATACTCTTTCCCGACCGAGTGTATGTCGTCAGACCTTGTTTTCCCAACCAACTTGTTTGTTACGGATGTGGTGCTGTGGTGTAGTGCTTGCATGCACATCGTTTGTTTTTCTTTGTGATGCTTTAAGTATGCCTCGCACACATCCTATCTACCTATCCCTTAATATATATATGTGTCACACAAACTCCTTCTCCCTACTAGCAAGATGCACATGCGTTGCACGGAACATCAAGATGCATTTGTATGAGTAGTTTATCTTGTGGGAGAAACGGATGAATGAGGGAATGCCTTATTTGCAAATGTAGAGAGGGGTGTGGCTATATTTTTGCGAAATTGCCATAGTTTCCTTCCTATCCATCAGATATAAATCGGATGGCCTGTATCGCAGGATGGCAGGAACACCATCATCACCAACTCTGTTTTTTATAAGAGTAGAGATATGTAAGTGTCACAGCTGCCCCCCACCCACCCACACACACACACTTCCCGACACCGAAGGAGTAGGGTGACACCTCAATCTTGATACTAATCTATCGACTGGCTTCTCTCTCAAACACACACACACACACACTACCCGACACTGAAGGAGTAGGGTGGCACCTCGATCTTGATAGTAATCTGTCTACTCTTTCAAACACACATGCTCACTAGTTGTGGCTCTATGCATCTCACGCACACTCTCAATACGTCTTTCTCTCCCTCCCCCTCCCTACCCCCACCCCAACCCCAACAATGACAGCAGAAAGGTGACAACTCGATCTGATCTTAATCTGTCAATTGATTTCTCTCTCAAACATTGTGTCTCTGTGCCTCGCTCAGACACACTTGATACGTCTTTTTCTCCATATCCCCCTCGATATGTAGACTTCTCGCACGCTCACAGCTGTAGTGACGATGACGCTGAACCCAATGTGCTTTGTTTTTACCGGCCTCATGTGATAGTTTTCACCCTGTTTTCTGTTAATTAATAAGGCAACCTTTTCATTGTTACTACTAGTGAATCTGAAATCATTCAGGGCAGACATAAAATATATCAATTCAACCCAATTATCGCAGTAACTATTTTAAAAGAAACTAGCTAGATGCCCGTGCGTTGCACGGAATATCAAGCTGCATTTGTGTGAGTAGTTTATCTTGTGAGGGACTATCAAGATGCCCATGCGTTGCACAGAACATCAAGATGCATTTATATGAGTAGTTTATCTTGTGAGCAAAAAGGATGAACGAGGGAAGGCCTTATTTGCAAATGTGGAGAGGGGTGTGGGTATCTTTTTGCATAATTGCCATAGTTTCCTTCCTATTCGTCAGATATAAATCGGACAGCCTATATTGCAGGATGGCAGGCACACCATCATCACCAACTCTGTTTTTATCTCTACTCCTATAAAATACTTAGTTGGTGATGACGGTGTGTCTGCCATCCGTCATTTCTGACCATCATATCTACATCTAACGACTATGATGTAAGTCGTGGCTTTTTGCAACAAGACCCCACTTCTCCGCTCCAATTTGCAGAAACCCCTTAGTATATTGAAACCAACAACATCCCTCCCCCACCTCATCAAAACATCCACAAGTAATATATTTTGAGTGAAACCTAATACGAGTATATTTTTAGTGATATATACACCAAACTAGAGTGTTTTTCTTTCAAGTTTGTGAACATGTATTATTATATTTTGGATCTATTGCAACGCACGGGCACATTGCTAGTAAGAGTAGAGAAAAGGATGTACGAGGGAAGGCCTTATTTGCAAACGTGGAGAGGGGTGTGGGTATCTTTTTGCAAAATTGTCATAGTTTCCTTCCTATCCGTTAGATATAAATCCGACGGCCTATATTGCAGGATGGCACGCACACCATCATCACCAACTCTGTTTTCTACTCCCTCCGTTCCTAAATATTTATCTTTTTAGAGATTTCAATAAGTGACTACATACAGAGCAAAATGAGTGAATCCACATTCTAAAATATGTCTACACATAGTATGTGGTAGTCCATTTGAAATCTGAAAAAGACAAATATTTAGGAACGGATGTAGTATAAGAGTAGACATGGAGATATATCTCCAGCATGGTCTAAAACAAAAATGTGCTGGACTGGTTAGCGCCGGATGCTCGCAACGCGATGACCTGAGTTCAAATTCTGTCTTTAACTTTAGATTTTTATATTATATATTACTTATTTAATATATGCTTCTTTCGCTACTGTACTGATAGTGGAACCCACAGAGTACTTAGATTACAATATTAAGGATGGACTTGTTTCTTTTTAACTTTCTGTACGAAGTTCTAGCCACCCTACAAGTCACGTGTACACTGCACATGCAATTAACTTTTTATAGAGGGAGAATCATACACGCAATTAACTCAAATGGATTGGATGTGACTCTATTATTTCCAGCATAAGAGCATCTCCAATGGCAGCCAGCAAATTTCCTCCCGCTTCCTTCCGCGGAGGACCACATCAAACGCCATCAGCATACATTTTCACAACTCTAACCAACCAGATGAAATTCGTGCAAACATGGACTGGTTTCATATAAGCATGATGGATTTCATTACATTTACATGAACTAAGCAGTGCTAATCCGGCTCTCTTGGTATAATTAGTACTCCCTTCGTCCGGAAATACTTGTCCTTGAAATGGATGCATCTATACTTATTTTAGTTATAGATACATCCAATTTATCCATTATTAGAACAAATATTTCCCGCCAGCCGGAGAGGGAGTACCTAATCTAAATGGCTGCCCGCGGATCCCTTTGTCTTCCTCATGTCCGGCAGACACTTGAGGGGTCGACGAAGGTCCTCGGAAGAGACGAAGCAGCAAAGAAACCACCTGAATGCGCAGTCGTCGCCTCGGCGGTGGCCTTCATGGGACCCAAGTGGCGGCGTCCTCCCATATTCTACTTCTCCTTGATGATGGCGGCGGACACGGAGAAGCTGGCCACTGACTCATCGCTGTCCATGCACCCAGAATCTGTCCCTGCCTACATGGCGTTGCCGCAGGCACGGGAGGCGCGGCCGCAGGCACGGGAGGCGCATGCCCACAGACACGGGAGGCGCGGCCATCGCAGACACTGGTGGCGCGATACGACGCGGCAGCGACGATGCCTATACCTGCGTGGAGCAACTTGCTAGTCCTCATCGAGCTGAACTGGAGCAACGAGTTGCTAAACCACGCGCTAGATTGGGGCGGCAACTGGCTCAGTCGGGCCAAGCGAGGTTGATGAAGCACAGAGCGGCCTCGTCCATATCTGGAGGGATCGGCGGGCCACCCAGCCGGGTAGTATGCAGGAGAACGGCTCCTCGGAAGCCATCAGAAGAGTGGAGAAAATGGTGAAGGAGGAGATGGGGGAGCGGCGGAGGGGTGCGATTCTTGCCCGTTTTCTGTCTGGCCTCATTTAAATAGAGGGTGGACGGTAGGAGATTGGCGGGCGTCTGGCCTCGTTTATACTGAGGGCGGACGGGAGGAGCTCGGCCAGTGTTGCATTTAATTCAGGCCCGCTCATGAACATACGTCTGGCGGGAGTAGGTTTCTCGGTTTGCATGTGGGTTTAACGAAGGGGTTTGATGGAAGCGAGGAGGCATGTTTAGCCGGGCGTGCAGAGGGCGGCGTAGTACTATTCGATTTGACAGCGGGTGGCGCAGTTCCTGATACGGCTTTAATGCAGACGAGGGAGGTGTAGCGGTTCCCGAAATGTTGAACGGCCAATGATGCATCCTCCTTCAATTAGCATCGTGCGTGCATGATGGAAGTAATGGGAGGAAGACCAGGAAAAGAGGCTGCATGATGTGAATGCAACGCAGTTTGCACTCATATAAAGGCGCCCCTCGATTCCAATGCACCTGCCACATCGTACGCACCTAAGCATTTACCTAAGCACCTACACTAAGCGCAAAAGTGCTCACTCCAGACCCATGGCGGCGATGCGCACGAGCGGCAAGGGGCTGTGCCAGATGGTCCACGATGCCGGCCTGCGGCATGGCGCTGAGGATCGTCTCCAGATGGTGTTCGCGACCGGCTGGTGGATGGCCGCCGTCAACGCCAACTACGAATCTCAGTTGGACCACATGATCGTTGCCACCACCAACAAGTTCACGGTCCTCAAGAATCTCGGGGAAGACATCGCCGTACTCCTCCAGCCCGCGCGCCCGGGCTCCTCATCGCCTGCCACCCTAATTGGCCTCCATGGCCGGAACCTCTTTCAAGCACTGATGGCCCTGCGACTGCCCGCCGACTCCACGAGGAATGTCCACCTGCAGGTCGCGTTCGCCGCGAGGCGCCTCGCCCTGCAAGAATTCTTCGACCTACACATCCACATGTATGTGCAAATCGTGTACATAGGTATCTACAAGGCCATTGAGGATGCTACGGCATTGGCCTTCCTCAACCGGCTGGAAGCCTTGGATGCCTTTGCTAAGAAGCACCTTGACCTCGCCACAAAAGCAACCGCTCCTTAGCCGTCGGTCTGTGGCCCGGCGCCCTAGTTGAGGAGGAGGAGGTTGTACGTTGATGGATGCATCTTTATTGTTGCCTGATGTAACCACCACTACGATCGCATCATCGTGGCCTTAATTCTTATTGAGCTATTGCATTCTCGTTCCAGTCAATACCAACATGTGCGATCCCTTTCCTTAATTTTATGCATCACTGTAACTAGTAATCCATCCGTCAATTTATAAGTTGTGCTTACCTTTTCCATCAACTTTGTGCAATGCACGGGCATGTTGCTAGAAACACTAGAACATGTCGGACCGCATGTGACCAAACCGATGATGCGCCAACCTAGCTAATACGTACCCTGCTTATCTGGCGGAAATAGCCCCGCCCTAGCATTTCCAATCGTTATTTGTATCTATCGATCATGCCAAGGAGTAGAACCAAATGTTACAATTTATACATTTTTCTCTACTGCTACTCCTATAAAAGACTCAGTTGGTGATGGTGGTGTGTCTGCCATCCATCATTTTTGACCATTAGATCTGCATCTAATGGCTGTGAGGTAAGTTGGGGCATTTTTGCAACAATAGCCCACTTCTCTGCTCCAATTTGCAGAAAACCCCTTTATTATCTTGAAAGCAACCACATCCCTCCCTCACCTCATAAAAACAGCCTGAGAAATATATTTTGAGTGAAAAGTAATATACTAGGAGTATATCAAAACAAGAGTGATTTCTTTCAAGTTTGTGAACAAGTACTACTATTCTACTACTTTGGATCCATCGTAATGCACGAGCACATTGCCAGTAAAAGGAAAAGGCCTGCCGCGTTCGCGTCGCACCCCCACACGCCCGAGAATCAGGAGTACTCCATGGCCCATCTGGCACGCCACATAGCTAGGGAAGGCGTGTTTCCTAGCATTTTCACTTTCATGTGGGACCGCCGTTGAGAAAACTGACTATTGGCAAACTGCACCCCACCCGCCGCCAGGTTGGAAAACAGAAACGAGGGGAAGATCTAGCTATAGCACGAAAGCCAAGAAATTTGGTGTCTGACGGGGCTCGTTGATACAGTGTTATTTATTCAGAACTAGCAAGATGCCCATGCGTTGCACGGAAAATCAAGATGCATTTGTATGAGTAGTTTATGTTGTGGGAGATAAGGATGAACGAGGCAAGGCCTTATTTACAAATGTGGAGAGGGGTGTGGGTATCTTTTTGCAAAATTGCCATAGTTTCCTTCCTATCCATCAGATATAAATTGGACGGCCTATATTGCAGGATGGCAGGCACACCATTGATACGTCTCCAACGTATCTATAATTTTTGATTGCTCCATGCTATATTATCTACTGTTTTGGACATTATTGGGCTTTATTATCCACTTTTATATTATTTTTGGGACTAACCTACTAACCGGAGGCCCAGCCCAGAATTGCTGTTTTTTTTGCCTATTTTAGGGTTTCAAAGAAAAGGAATATCAAACGGAGTCCAAACGGAATGAAACCTTCGGGAACGTGATTTTCTCACCGAACATGATCCAGGAGACTTGGACCCAACGTCAAGAAACAAAGGAGGAGGCCACGAGGTAGGGGCGCGCCTACCCCCCCAGGCGCGCCCTCCACCCTCGTGGGCCCCTTGTTGCTCCACCGACGTACTCCTTCCTCCTATATATACCTACATAGCCCCAAACGATCAGATACGGAGCCAAAACCCTAATTCCACCGCCGCAACTTTCTGTATCCACGAGATCCCATCTTGGGGCCTATTCCGGAGCTCCGCCAGAGGGGGTATCCATCACGGAGGGCTTCTACATCATTACCATAGCCCCTCCGATGAAGTGTGAGTAGTTCACCTCAGACCTACGGGTCCATAGTTATTAGCTAGATGGCTTCTTCTCTCTTTTTGGATCTCAATAAAATGTTCTCCCCCTCTCTTGTGGAGATCTATTCGATGTAATCTTATTTTTGCGGTGTGTTTGTTGAGACTGATGAATTGTGGGTTTATGATCAAGTCTATCTATGAACAATATTTGAATCTTCTCTAAATTCTTTTATGTATGATTGGTTATCTTTGCAAGTCTCTTCGAATTATCAGTTTAGTTTGGCCTACTAGATTGATCTTTCTTGCAATGGGAGAAGTGCTTAGCTTTGGGTTCAATCTTGCGGTGTCCTTTCCCAGTGACAGTAGGGGCAGCAAGGCACGTATTGTATTGTTGCCATCGAGGATAACAATATGGGGTTTTCATCATATTGCATGAGTTTATTCCTCTACATCATGTCATCTTGCTTAAGACGTTACTCTGTTTTCATGAACTTAATACTCCAGATGCATGCTAGATAATGGTCGATGAGTGGAGTAATAGTAGTAGATGCAGGCATGAGTCGGTCTACTTGTCTCGGACGTGATGCCTATATACATTATCATACCTAGATATTCTCATAACTATGCTCAATTCTGTCAATTGCTCAACTGTAATTCATTCACCCACCATAAAATACTTATGCTCTTGAGAGAAGCCACTAGTGAAACCTATGGCCCCCGGGTCTATCTTCATCATATTAATCTTCAAATACTTAGTTATTTCCTTTGCCTTTTACTTTGCTTTTATTTTACTCTGCATCTTTATCATAAAAATACCAAAAATATTATCTTATCATATCTATTAGATCTCACTCTCGTAAGTGACCGTGTAGGGATTGACAACCCCTTATCGCGTTGGTTGCGAGGATTTATTTGTTTTGTGCAGGTACGAGGGACTCACGTGTAGCCTCCTACTGGATTGATACCTTGGTTCTCAAAAACTAAGGGAAATACTTACGCTAATTTGCTGCATCATCCCTTCCTCTTTGGGGAAAAACCAACGCAGTGCTCAAGAGGTAGCAAGAAGGATTTCTGGCGGCATTGCTGGGGAGTCTACGCAAAAGTCAATATACCAAGTACCCATCACAATCCTTTTCTCATGCATTACATTATTTGCCATTTGCCTCTCGTTTTCCTCTCCCCCACTTCACCCTTGCCGTTTTATTCGCCCTCTCTCTCTATCCTTCCTCTCTTTCCCGTTTGCCTCCTTTTTGCTCACTTGCTTTTTGTTTGCTTGTGTGTTGGATTTCTTTCTTGTCATGATGGCTCAAGATAACACTAAATTGTGTGACTTTACCAATAGCAACAACAATGATTTATTAGCACTTCGATTGCTCCTCTTACCGATGCTGAATCTTGTGAAATTAATGCTGCCTTGCTGAATCTTGTCATGAAAGATCCGTTTTTTGGCCTTCCTAGTGAAGATGCCGCTACCCATCTAAATAGCTTCGATGATTTGTGTGATATGCAAAATAAGAAAGATCTGGATAATGATATTGTGAAATTGAAGCTATTTCCTTTTTCGCTTAGAGATTGTGCTAAAGCTTGGTTTTCGTCTTTGCCTAAAAATAGTATTGATTCATGGAGTAAGTGCAAAGATGCTTTTATCTCTAAGTATTTTCCTCCCGCTAAGATCATCTCCCTTAGAAATGATATTATGAATTTTACGCAACTTGATCATGAACATGTTGCACAAGCTTGGGAGAGGATGAAATTAATGATACGTAATTGCCCTACTCATGGTTTGAATTTGTGGATGATTATACAAATTTTTTATGCTGGATTGAATTTTGCTTCTAGAAATCTTTTAGATTCAGCCGCGGGAGGCACTTTTATGGAAATCTCTTTAGGAGAAGCTACTAAACTCCTAGATAATATTATGGTTAATTATTCTCAATGGCATACTGAAAGATCTACTAATAAAAAGGTGCATGCGATAGAAGAAATTAATGTTTTGAGTGGAAAGATGGATGAACTTATGAAATTATTTGCTAGTAAAAGTGTTTCTTCTGATCCAAATGATATGCCCTTGTCTACTTTGATTGAGAATAATAATGAATCTATGGATGTGGATTTTGTTGGTAGGAACAATTTTGGTAACAATGCGTATAGAGGAAATTTTAATCCTAGGCCTTATCCTAGTAATCCCTCTAATAATTATGGTAATTCCTCCAACAATTCTTATGGAAATTATAATAATATGCCCTCTGATTTTGAATCTAATATTAAAGAATTTATTACTTCGCAAAAGAATTTCAATGATTTGATTGAAGGAAAATTGCTTAAGATTGATGAGTTGGCTAGGAACGTTGATAGAATTTCTCTTGATGTTGATTCTTTGAAACTTATATCTATTCCACCTAAGCGTGATATCAATGAGTCTCTCAAAGCCATGAGAATTTCCATTGATGAGTGCAAAGAAAGAACCGCTAGGATGCGTGCTAAGAAAGATGCCTTTATAAGAGCGTGTTCTTCTAGTTCCTATGAAAATAAAGATGAAGATCTAAAAGTTATTGATGTGTCCCCTATTAAATCTTTGTTTTGCAATATGAATCTTAATAATGATGGGACTGAATATGATCCATATTTACCTAGAAGGCGTTCCAAGAATTCGGAGTTTGTCAGAGTAATGGGCCACGGGTAGGCCAACCCGAGTCCCATAACCTTTCAAGACATCGGGGCAGGCTGCGCCTCAAGACCCCAGGACAAAGAGCCGCCTCCTGAGGAGTCGACGGCAAGGCGGCCGACTGCCCGCTCACAACCGAGTCACAGGGACGACTTCCAGAGAAGCCGGCTTTGGGGAGTCGGCCTGTGACTCCAACAAACCCCATGACCTCATCAAAGGTGACGAGGCAGGGGCGTGGCTACAACGAAGCCCACCCCCGCCCCTCACCAAGGGCAGGCATGGCCACAGCAAGCCGTACCCCGGAAGATCTTCGCATGATGTGGCACTGTTGCCATGCCGGCCCTGACATCAGCACCGCAGGGCCGAATCCTACACCCACGATGGCTTGTCTGTACGGCCTGGAGGCAGCAGGCCCCACCAGTCAGTGAGACCTCGGGAGACGGCAGGAGAACCACCAGTCGGACCCGTCGGGAGTCGGCCCGGGGGAGTCAGCCGAGCCCTCCCCCGGGGCCCACGCGCCATTAATCAAGACGTGATGGGGAGTGGCATCAGTGATCGCCCTCCAGGCGGCGGGGCTGTTTCCACGACCTCATGATCAAGCCCGCGTCATCAGAAGCACGGCTACAGTAATCAGCAGCCGGCAAGACCCGCCCGCGGCGGATGCGGCCTGTCGGCTCCGTACCAGGCCAGTCGGCGGGCCCCAGCGGTCGGCAGAGAAGAGGAGGCCAGAGGCACTGACGGCTGGGCCCGCGTCCTGTCGGATTACCATTGTACCCCTGGGGGGTAGGCCTATATAAACCCCCCAGGGCACCCATGCAAAGGGTTGGAACCCATTAGCTCTAGACCAGACCGTATAGAAGGGAGAGAGCTAGCCTTGCCCTCTCCCACCACCAGAAAACAGCTCAAGGAGAAACCGTGTAAACACTTTCGCCATAGTGATCATGCGGAGACCCCGCAGAGCAGCAGTAGGGGTATTATCTCCCCGGAGAGCCTCGAAGCTGGGTAAGATTTGCCGGCATGCATGTCTTCGCCTCATCCCGTTTCCAGGCACCGGCGACGTTCTACTCGCCCCCACCATGATAAGCCATCCGTTGGCATATGTCGCACCAAACCCCCGACATTTGGCACCCACCGTGGGGCCTGGTGCACCGCCGCCCGGAGATCTTCTCTGGACGGGAACCCTTTTCCTCCCTGGCGAGCGCAGCCAGCCAGGCATGCCAGACGGAGTTTGCGCCGACGCGCTAAGCGGCGTCGAGATCGCCTGCGCGATCAGCTCCTTGGCCGAACTTGTCGGCGAGGTCCGCCTCTCCGACGAACCTGCATCCAACGCAGGCGCGAGCGGCCCCGAGAACCTCCTCGCGGGCCTCCTCGATCAACTCCACGTTTTCGGCGAGCCTGCCGTAGACTTGGAGACCGTAGGCTCCACCGACCCGATGCTAGTCGACTCCGACACCGCGTCGCTCGACGCGTTCCCCACCAATGTGGTGGTCTACGATGAACATCTCCCCCATGCAGAGAGCAACGGAAGCACCGTCACCGAGGTGCTAGTCATCAGTCATGACGAGCTCCCCGGTGGAGGAGCGCACAACTCGCTCGGCGTGGCGCTGCAAGACCTAACTGCGCCCATTCCGGAAGACGCTGACGCAGAGACGTTGGAGGCGTGCCGCCTTCAGCTCATTGAAGGCGCGAATAAGCTGGCCAGCATGAGGCGCTTGTCAGAAGCCTACCAGCGGGAGATGGATCGCGCCGTCGGTGGCTCGCCAGCCCCGGCGGGGCCCAGCCGCCTTGGCGCGGTCCGGCAGCGCGGCGTAGCCATCGCCAACCTTTTTGGGGCAAGCCGCCCTGTGTACGCTACACCAGCGGAGAAGATCCGAGCCGCCCAGGCAGCGGCGGACGAGCTGGACAATTTCGAGGGCGAAGAACGCCGCCTCATGATGGAGCGAGTCCAGCGGCTTCTCGACGCGGCTGCCGCGCAGAACGAGGCCGACTGCCGCGCGGAGGCGCCTCAACGGCCCGTTGACGACCTTCACCGAGATCAAGGCGCGACGTCTCGGACGCCGACTGGCGGCACCCGAGGAAGAAGAGACAAGGAGACGACTGTTAGCCACAGTTGGACTCGCATTACCATAGAGCGCGACCGAGACGGCCGCCCAAGAGCAGTGGAATGACGGGACGACTGTCTGCCTCCCCCTCCCCGCAAGGAGAGGCGAGTCTCCCCGCCGCCTGTTGACCATCCGACTCTCGGCGACCGCCTTGGCCGCCGAGAGGGAGTTGGAGAGAACGACGCCCGCCACCGGATCGACCGACTCCACCGATCCTTAGCGCTGGAAGAAGAAGACGAGTTGGGTCCGCCTTGTTTCGGGCCCCGCATTCGGGACGAACCCTTTCCCAGAGGGTTGACACTCCCAAGAGACACGCCCAAGTATACCGGCTCCGTGAAGCCGGAAGACTGGCTAGTCGACTACTCCACGGCTGTCAGCATAGCAAACAGCAACAAGAGTGTCGCCGTAAAGTACGTTCCGCTCATGCTCCAGGGCACGGCCCGGACATGGCTGAACAGCCTAAAGCTCCGCAGCATCAACAGCTGGGTCGACTTCACCGAAGCGTTCGTCCACAACTTCACCAGCATGTACAAGCGTCCTCCCAAGCCTCGTCAGCTCTCCTTGTGCGTGCAAGGCCCCGACGAGTCGACTCGCGATTACCTCACGCGTTGGGCCGAGCTCCGGAACTCCTGCGAGGTCATGCACGAGGTGCAGGACATCGAGTACTTCACGGCCAGGTGCAGAGAAGGCACCCTCCTCAAGCACAAGCTCCTTTGCCGCGAGCCAGAAACCCTCGACGAGCTGCTGATCATAGCGGACAAGTACGCCACAGCCGACTCCTCCATGAAGGCGGAAATTCAAATCAGCACAACTGGCAAAGTGGCTCCTCAAGCTCCAAGAACTCCGGCGGCAGATGCCGGCCGGCGACAACAGCAGGGCGACAACAAGCGCAAGGCCCCGCAGCCGGCTTCCAGCAGCCGGCAGGTCGCGACCGTTGAAGCCCAGCAGCCAGATGAGCAGCCCCCGCCCAAGCGACAGAAAGGCGGCAAGCCAAACTGGTTGCCTGCCTTCTCCTATGAGCAGACCTTGGATGGACCTTGCAAGTTCCACAGCGGCGCAAAGCCGTCGAATCACACCACCCAGAAGTGCCACTGGCTCACCAGGATCGCCAAGGGAGACGGCCTCCTGCCTCCCCTGCCCGCTGGGCAGCCGTCTCCGCCTCCGCCCCAGCAGCCGGCTGTCAGGCCAGTCGGCGCGGTACAAGACGAATACCCTGAACAACATGGAGCCTATGTGGTGTTCACCAGTGTGGCTGATGATCGACGCAGCAGGCGGCTGCAGCGACTGTGGCTGGCGACTCCTGGAAGTCGTCTACTTGCGCAGCAGAGAGCAGTCGGCTGGCCGAGTCCTTGGTAATCGCGGCTGAGAAGCGGCTCCTTGAGCGAGTTGTGGCGATGGCCGGCAAGCAGCCTGAGGTGTCGCCCAACCCAAAAGAGTCGGAGGCTGAGGGTTCGTTCAAGCCGGCCAAAGAGACAAAGAAGATACCCTTGGACCCAGAGCACCCAGAGAGGTACGCCGTTGTAGGTGCAAACCTCGACAACAAATAGGAAGGCGAGCTCGTCGATTTCCTCCGTGAGAATCGGGAAATCTTGCATGGTCCCCTAAAGACATGCCAGGTGTACCGACGGAATTCGCCGAGCACAAGTTACATGTCCGATCTGATGCAAAGCCGGTCAGACAGCCCCTGCGCCGCTTATCAAAAGAGAAGAGAAGAGTTGTCGAAGTAGAGATAGCCCGACTCCTAGCAGCCGACTTCATTATGGAAGTATTCTTTCCAGAATGGCTAGAAAATCCGGTCCTGGTACTAAAGAAGAACAAGCAGTGGCGAATGTGTATTGACTACACGAGCCTCAACAAGGCCTGCCCCAAGGACCCATTTGCTTTACCAAGAATCGATCAGGTGATAGACTCCACAGCCGGATGCGAGCTGTTGAGTTTTTTGGATGCATATTCAGGATATCACCAGATCAAGCTAAACCCGGCTGACAGACTGAAAACTGCTTTCATCACGCCGTTTGGAGCCTTCTGCTACCTCACCATGACGTTCGGCTTAAGGAACGCCGGCGCCACCTTTCAGCGTTGCATGCAGAAGTGCCTCCTCAAGCAGCTCGGCAGGAACGCCCACGTTTATGTGGACGACGTGGTGGTGAAGACAGAAAAGCATGGAACACTGCTGGAAGACCTCAAGGAGACTTTTGAGAACCTGCGTCGGTTCCAGATCAAGCTCAACCCCGAGAAGTGCGTCTTCGGAGTACCAGCCAGCCAGCTCCTAGGTTTCCTGGTCTCTGAACACGACATAGAATGCAACCCAGTAAAAATCAAGGCCATTGAGAGAATGGAGGTACCCAGCTGACTGCTGGATGTGCAGAAGTTCATCGGCTGCTTAGCGTCCATTAGCCGATTCATCAGTCGGCTGGGCGAGAAAGCTCTCACCTTATACCAACTCATGAAGAAGACCACTTTTTTCGAGTGGAACCATAAGGCGGACGAAGCTTTTCACCAGTTGAAGAAGATGCTGACTACTCCACCCGTCCTGGCGGCTCCGACTCCCAAGGAACCTATGCTCCTGTACATCGCCGCCACTAGCCGAGTAGTCAGCACGGTCATTGTAGTGGAGCGCAAGGAGGAAGGCAAGGCGCTACCTGTCCAGAGACCGGTATATTACCTGAGCGAGGTACTGTCGACCTCCAAGCAGAACTACCCCCACTACCAGAAGATGTGCTATGGCATACACTTTGCTACCAAGAAATTGAAGCCTTACTTTCAAGAGCATCCAATCACGGTGGTCTGCACGGCCCCACTTGCCGAGATGCTTCTGGTCGAGTGGCCAAGTGGGCCATAGAGCTGGCTCCTTACACCATCCACTACCAGCCCCGCCCCGACATAAAGTCACAAGCACTGGCCGACTTCCTCGTCGACTGGGCCGAGACCCAGTACCTACCTCCAGCACCTGATTCCACCCATTGGCGGATGCATTTCGACGGCTCCAAGATGCACACTGGCTTGGGAGCCGGCGTCGTCCTCACCTCTCCCAAAGGCGACAAGCTCAAATATGCGCTGCAAATCCACTTCGCCGCCTCCAATAACGTCGCCGAGTACGAGGCGCTCATTCACAGGCTCCGGCTTGCCAAAGAGCTTGGCATCCGCCGGATCTTGTGTTATGGTGACTCGGACTTAGTGGTCCAGCAATCATCTGGCGACTGGGACGCGAAAGATGCAAACATGGCGAGCTACTGTTTCCTCGTGCAGCAACTCAGCGGGTATTTCGAAGGGTGCGAGTTCCTCCATGTGCCAAGAAATGACAATGACCAAGCAGATGCATTGGCACGAATCGGCTCTACCCGCCAAGCAATACCATCTGGTGTCGCTCTTCAACGCCTCCTCAAGCCGTCTGTCAAGCCTTCACCAGAATCAGACTCCATTTTGTGCCGGCTCCTCCCGAAGACGCCGGATCCGACTCTAGAGCTCTGGCAGTCGGAACCAGGATTTTGGCGGAAGACCCCAAGGCTGCCACAGCCAAACCCGGCCCGGGGACTGTGGTGGCGGACTCGAAGACTCCAGAACCCGGCCCAAGGACCGCGCCAGTCAGCCTGGGGACTTCATCAACCTAGCAAGCGGCTGTTGACTCCAACCCGCCGCCTCCCAGCCCAACCGCCCTCGTTCAAGTCGCAGTTCTAGCAGTCAAAGAAATAGCAGCACCCTCATGGGCCCAGCCCATCCTCAAATTCCTGGTGAACAAAGAGCTGCCGACTGATGAAACTTCAGCTCGACAAATACAACGCCGAGCGGCAGGGTACACCATAGTCAACAGAGAGCTGGTCAGGCGCAGCGTCACTGGTGTCTACCAGCGCTACGTAGAGCCAGAGCAAGGCCAAGCGATTCTCAAAGACATCCATCAAGGCGAGTGCGGCCACCATGCGGCTTCAAGAGCACTCGTCGCCAAAGCCTTTCAACATGGTTTCTTCTGGCCAACTTCCTTGGAAGAGGCCAAGGAGCTGGTCCAAAGATGCAAAGGGTGTCAGAAGTTCAGCTCCAAGCCGCACCAGCCAGCTTCTACACTCAAGACCATCCCCATTGCCTGGCCTTTCGCAGTTTGGGGTCTAGACATGGTGGGACCATTCAAAACAGCACGAGGTGGTTTAACTCACTTACTTGTCGTAGTGGACAAGTTCACCAAGTGGATAGAAGCAAAGCTAATCAAGAAGTTGAACGGTCCAACTGCCGTAACTTTCATCTCCGATATCACAATTCGGTACGGCATACCACATAGCATCATCACCGACAACGGCACAAATTTCGCCAAAGGCGCCTTGGCCCGTTTCTGCGCAACACAGGGCATCCGACTGGGCCTAGCGTCCATCGCCCATCCGCAGTCAAACGGCCAAGTGGAGCGAGCAAACGGCCTCATCCTGTCCGGCATCAAGCCTCGGCTGATCGAGCCTCTAGAGCGCTCGGCCGGCTGCTGGCTCGACGAGCTGCCAGCCGTCCTTTGGAGTCTGCGCATGACTCCAAACAAGTCAACCGGCTTCACGCCCTTCTTCCTCGTCTACGGTGCCGAAGCCGTCATCCCAATGGACATAGAGTTCGACTCCCCATGAGTCACCATGTACACAGAGGAGGAAGTAGAAGAAGCACGACAAGATGGCGTCGATCTGCTGGAAGAGGGCCAGCTGTTGGCACTCAGCCGGTCCAGCATCTACCAGCAGAGCCTGCGCTGATACCACAATAGGAAGGTCAGGCCAAGATCTTTCCAAGAAGGCGACCTTGTGCTCCGGCTGATCCAGCGAACAGCCGGCCAACACAAGCTGTCGACGCCTTGGGAAGGCCCTTTTATCATCAGCAAAGTACCGGGCAACGATTCCTACTACCTGATAGACGCTCAGAAGCCCCGAGCATGCAAGAGGGACGACTCCGGCAAGGAGACAGAGCGGCCATGGAATGCAAATCTCCTCCGAAGATTTTACAGTTGATGCAGTATGTACCATGCTACCTTTTGTATTAAAGTACCAAGACTTCGGGCCGCCCGAGGCGAGCTCGGGGACTGCCCTCTTTTGTCTGTATGATAAAAATGATGACTGCGAGTATGTTACTCCTTTTTGTGCCGTTTGGCACCGGGCTCGACAAGTCGGCCCGGGGACTTGCCGCCTTGCACTATGAAATGCTTCCTGCAGTCGGACAAGTAGTGTGTAAACGCCTAAACCGTCTCCTGTCAGAAGCCGCAGCTCACAGAGCGACTGTACGGTGGGCAGCATTAAGGTAGAATGGGCATTCACATGAAAAATGGCTAAGGACTCAAAGCATAAAACATAGCTCAAGACAGCTTGCAGCCTTTCTCGCAAACCGACTCTCGGATAGTCGGATTGCCGTCTTCTATCTAACTTGCTCAAAAAATCTTGAAAACGGCTAAGTACTTGCTTTCCCAAAGTAGCCTAGCACTTGATCCAGCGACAGTCCGCAGAGCGGCTGTCCAATTGGCAAGGCAGGCAACTAAGAGAAAGCCGCAAAGGAAAAAAGCCAAAAGAGCAATGAGCAAGACAAGATAGAACTCAGATAAATATATTTACATAACATAGGCCCTTGGCCGAATTTTCGAGCAGAGGTTCAAAATACACCCCGCGGGTGGAATTGTGTGAATTAACAAGTTCTTCAAAGACTACTGAAGCAGACAAAACAAAGATACAGCGGCAGCTCAGGAAGCAGTAGACGGATTCGAAGGGTCGGAGGAGGGGCCAGCGCCAGGCGTCGGGGCGGCCGGCTGGCTAGTCTCGGCTTGATCGCCTCCGACGGCAGTCGGGTCGGTCGCACGCGGCTCGTTGCTAGAGGCACGGTCGAGCTGAGGCTGGCCGTCTGCTCCGTCTTCTGGGGCCTCCGCCTCGCCTCCGTCCTCCGCCTCGCCCTCTTCCTCGACGCTAGAGCCAATCACCTCCGCCGAGTCCTCGCCGTAGTCTGGATTCATCCCAAACCACTCCGGCGGTACCTCCTCGCCGTCTTCATACCGCTCAGGGACGAAGATGCTGGTGTCGGTGTACTCAGCGATCGCCGCAGCACGCTTGACGAGGGCGTCTTCTGCGGCTGCCAGCTCCGGCTGGGCCTCCGACCGAAGCGTGGCCAGCCGGTCTAGGTCCAGCCCCGGATACCATGCCTTGACGAACTCCAAGGCCCGGCGCGCTCCAGCTCGGGCCGAAGAGCCCTTCCAGGCCTCAAGACGACCAGCCGCGAGCTCCAGCCAGTCGGCCGTCAGGCTGGGGGTGCATGGAGCCTACATATCCGGCCACAGGGCGGCAATTGCCTGGGCACCGACACGCTGAAGCCGGCGCAGCATCCGGTGAGCCGGCCGAAGGCGAGCCTTGATGCTCAGGATGTGCTCATCAAGAGTTCGGGGGGCATCGGCGGCTATCTCTGCGCCCTCCGCCCTCCGACCTTCACGGTCAGCCCCGATGGCTTGGATGGCGGCCTGCGACTGCCCAGGGAAGAAGTCTGCAAAGACACGAAGAAACGAAGAAGCAAGTCAAAAACCAGGAGTCGGCATGATTTAACTCGGCAGCTCGAAGAAAGAAAATAAAGAAACTCACCATCAACGATGTCTTCAATCTCGTGGAAGCCGAAGGACAGCAGCGCCTCCTTGTCAGACCAGGAGGAGCGCTCGCTCGCGAACTCGGCCAGGAGGGCGGTTTTCGTCTCCTCCGCCTCCCTCTGCGTCTTCACAAGTAGCTCCTTCTGCTCTGCCAATTGAGTGGCCAGCAGATCGCGCTCCATGGCGAGCTTGCCACACTCCTCCTCTTTGGCGTGCAAAGCAGAGTTGGCGTCGCTCAGCTGCTGTTGAAGAGCAGCGTTGGCCCCTGAGAAGAAGAAAGAAAGAAGGCGTCAAGTCATCAGTAAAGAAGGTCACCGGGGAGATCCGGCCCGACTGCTCAGCAGTCGGCCCGAATCTCGAGGACTACAGCCCGCGGGTGCGCAAGCGCGCCCCCGCAAAGAAGCAAAAGTACTTACTCCGGCTCTCCGACAGATCGGCGCTCCGCTTGCCCAGCTCTTCGACGTTACGGTTGAAGGCAGTGACGCGGAGGTTGTGGTAATCCCGCGACGAAAGTTTCAGACAAAAAGTTAACACCCAAAGTTCATCAATTGGAGTTCCGGGCTGCCTGCTCAGCAGCCAGCCTGAAACTCGGAGACTACACCCAGTGGGTGCGCTGGCGCACCCCCATAGAGAGGAACAAGGAAAACAAAGGCCAAAGGAAAAACATACCCGGAGGGCTGCCTGCGACGCCAGGTACGCCTTGGTGCAATTCTGGAGAGCGTCGCCCTCGGCATGAAGCTTCACCTGGACGTCCAGAAGCGCCTGGTTTAGCGGCCCTGTGCCGCCTCCTCGCACCCACCCAATGGGCGCGCCGCTCGTCGCCTCGGCGTCTAGGATCGCCGAGCTGGCGGCGCCGGCTTCCAGGGGGCGGGGTGCCGAAGTCGCCTTCTCCAGACGGCGGCGTGTTGGCGAGCCGACTTGAAGGAGTAGCCTCGCCACGGCCTCGTCTTCGGTCGGCGGCACCGGAGGGCCTGCCGGCTGCTCGCCCTGCGCACCTTCAGATGGCGACGGAGGCGGCGGCGAACGTTCACATCCGGCGTAGAGCGGTCGCCGCCCTCCCCCTCCACGACGGGGTTCTCCCCGCCGGCTTCCTCAGTCTGCCCCATGAACTCCGGAGGCGGTGGCGCAGAGTTCAACGGGGTAACGAGAACCACCGACTGGCAGCGTGCGGCTTCCTCGGCCTGCTGCTTCGCCGCGACGGCGGCTTCGGCCTCTGCCAGTTTTTTCTTGGCGGAGGCCTCCGCCCTATCGGCCTCCGCCTTATCCAGGTGGAGGGCCTCTTCTTCGTTGCGCTTCTCCTGCGCATTCCGCTCCGTCGCCTCCCGGAGGTCAGCAGTGGGGTCAATCCGCCGAGTGGTGGCGGAAGTCTCCGCTGACCCCATGACGGAGGTGGCGGTGACCCTCTCAAGAGAGAGGGGAGCCCTGAAGCAAGAGGGGCAAGCAGAGACTTAGACAAAGTCACAAAGAAAGAATAAAACTTTGAAGACAGAATACTTACACGGAGACCAATGGCGGCTTCTTCACTTCCTTACGGAAGCGGATGGCCTTCGCGGCCGCCTCGTCCCGCTGGGTCGCCACAGCTGAACCCTTGGGCTTCTTCGGCCGACTGCCGAACAAGGTCGGCATGGCCCTGCGCTTCTTTCGGCCGCCTGGAGCGCCCGGCGCAACAGAAGAGCCCGCGCCAGGCTGGCTGGCTCCTGGCCGATGGCGAGGGGCGACTTCTCCCTCGACGTCTTCGTCAGGCCAGTCGGCGAAAGTGGCCGAGGGCCTGAAGTCGCCTGCTGTTCCTCCTCCTCCCTCGGCGTCATCTTCCAGAGCCGCCGCCCCCAGATCGGGGTCGTTGACGTCGCTCTCCGCCCGGTCGGCAAGGAACTCGCGGGCCGGCCCCGAGGTGCCGGTTGGTGGGTGGAGGAGGGGATTCTAACCAAAGCCGACTAGTCAAAACAAAACTCGGCAAGAAGAAGATCCAAAGAAAAAAAAGAAAGGCGACTCACCACGGGCGGTGGGTTGGCGCGGGAGTACGGCTCCTTGCCGAACCGCCAGTCCTCCAGGAGCCTGCTGTCCGAGAGGTAGTTCACCATGAAGGCCACCTCTTCGTGAGGCATGTCCTTGGTGCACATCCGACTCGGGTCGCGGTGCCCGCTCATCTGGCATATCATATGGGGGCGGCCTTGGAGTGGGAGAACTCGGCGCGAAACGAAGGCAGCCAGCAGGTCCGGACTAGTCAGACCCTCCGAGTGCGTCAGCACTCGGAGTCGCGTTATGGCGCCGGCTCCCGCAGGTGTCAGCGACTTGGCCTGGTACGACCAGTTGGGCAGTCGCCCAGCCGGCGGGCCGGCTTTGAAAGCCGGCAGGTTGACCCAGTCCCCCCTCGCGGAGGCGTTCTTAACATAGAAGTAGGATCTCTGCCACATCTTCACCGACTTGATCAGCGAGATGGAGGGGAAGGGATTGTCGGCCCCCGACCTTCGCACGACGATGAAAGCGCTGCACTGAGCCGGCACGCCCGCGGCCTGGGTGCCGAGCTTGGAAAAGAAAAACTCCCCCCAGAGCTCGAGGGTGGGGAGGACTCTGAGGAAGCCTTCGCACATGGCCACGAAGGCGGACAGCAGCACCACTGCGTTGGGGGTGAGGTGGTGTGGCTGGAGGCCGTAGAACTCGAGGAAGGACTGGAAGAAACTGCTCGCCGGCAGCCCCAACCCGCGCAGGCAGTGTGAGCGGAAGATAACCCGCTCGCCCTCCTGCGGCACGGGGGAAATCTCCCCCTTTGGCGCAAGACGCACCTGCACGTGATCCTCGCCGGGGATCCGACGAGTCCGGCGGAGGAACTCGACGTGGTATTCATGAACTTCGGAGCCGTCCCAGGTGCCAGAGCGCACTGGGGGAGGCGCAGCGGTGGAGGAAGAACTCATCGCGAGCTGTCGCCGCAGCGTTCGTTGGAGCTTGGGCGTGCGACGGAGCGAAGAAGAGAAGAGGAAGGAGGAGAGCGAGGAGCAGCAAGGATGAAGAGAACGAGGAGTAGTGGGAAGGAGGGGCGCGCGTGCCCCCCTCTCCCCCCTACTTATAGCCTCGTGGGCTACGAAGCCGAGGGGGCGGACGTGGGGATTTACTGCGCCCACAACCCCACGACCCCCACGATCCACAATAAAGTTACTGCGCATAGTAACTCCACGGGAATCCCATTCATCCACCGGGGCCGCAGCGGATCCGCACGGGCGCCGAGGCGCGGTAGTGGCGGGCCCCGCCTATGGACCTGTCCCGTCGCGCGCGTAGGCTGGCAGGACGGCCTAGCCACGTGCCCTCGCGTGACAGGCCTAGAACGGGAGGCGGCCTGGAGGCTTAGCTAGCACGCCACTTAAATCCCGCCGCGGCGTTCAAAATACTGAGCGATTCGGAATTGAGTGAGTCCGAGTTGAGCAAGTCCGACCCCTTCTAGTCGGACCGGCAGAAGTCAATCAAAGACCATGTGTTGAGCACCCGGAAAGAGAAACTTCTGAGGCTTCTCGGCCGATCATCCGCGATGCCTCACCAGCTTCGGGGACTACCGTCAGAGTAATGGGCCACGGGTAGGCCAACCCGAGTCCCATAACCTTTCAAGACATTGGGGCAGGCTGCGCCCCTCAAGACCCCAGGACAAAGAGCCGCCTCCTGAGGAGTCGACGGCAAGGCGGCCGACTGCCCGCTCACAGCCGAGTCCCAGGGATGACTTCCAGAGAAGCCGGCTTTGGGGAGTCAGCCTGCGACTCCAAATAACCCCATGACCTCATCAAAGGGGACGAGGCAGGGGCATGGCTACAACGAAGCCCACCCCCGCCCCCCACCAAGGGCAGGCATGGCCACAGCACACCGTACCCCAGAAGATCTCCGCGCGGCGTGGCACTGTTGCCATGCCGGCCCTGACATCAGCACCGCAGGGCCGAATCCTAAACCCACGACGGCTTGTCTGTACAGCCTGGAGGCAGCAGGCCCCACCAGTCAGTGAGACCTCGGGAGACGGCAGGAGAACCACCAGTCGGACCCGTCGGGAGTCGGCCCGGGGGAGTCGGCCGAGCCCTCCCCCGGGGCCCACGCGCCATTAATCAAGACGTGATGGGGAGTGGCAACAGTGATCGCCCGCCAGGCGGCGGGGCTGTTGCCACGACCTCATGATCAAGCCCACGTTGTCAGAAGCACGGCTACAGTAATCAGCAGCCGGCAAGACCCGCCCGCGGTGGACGCGGCCTGTCGGCTCCGTACCAGGCCAGTCGGCGGGCCCCAGCGGTCGGCAGAGAAGACGGAGGCCAGAGGCACTGACGGCTGGGCCCGCATCCTGCCGGATTACCATTGTACCCCTGGGGGGTAGGCCTATATAAACCCCCCAGGGCACCCATGCAAAGGGTTGGAACCCATTAGCTCTAGACCAGACCGTATAGAAGGGAGAGAGCTAGCCTTGCCCTCTCCCACCACCAGAAAACAGCTCAAGGAGCAACCGTGTAAACACTTTCGCCATAGTGATCATGCGGAGACCCCGCAGAGCAGTAGTAGGGGTATTATCTCCCCGGAGAGCCCCGAAGCTGGGTAAGATTCACCGGCGTGCATGTCTTCGCCTCATCCCGTTTCCAGGCACCGGCGACGTTCTACTCGCCCCCACCATGATAAGCCATCCGTTGGCATATGTCGCACCAAACCCCCGACAGAGTTTTTAGATCTTGATGCTAAAATTGATGAAAGTGGGATTGAAGAAATTAAAACCCTTGATGTTGCTAAACCCACTATTTTGGATTTCAAGGAATTTCATTATGAAAATTGCTCTTTGATTGATTGTATTTCCTTGTTGCAATCCGTGCTAAATTCTCCTCACGCTTATAGTCAAAATAAAGCGTTCACTAAACATATCATTGATGCCTTGATGCAATCTTATGAACAAAAACTTGAATTGGAAGTCTCTATCCCTAGAAAACTTTATGATGACTGGGAACCAACTATTAAAATTAAAATTAAAGATCATAATTTTTATGCTTTATGTGATTTGGGTGCTACTGTTTCCACGATTCCAAGGACTTTGTGCGATTTGTTAGGTTTCCGTGATTTTGATGATTGCTCTCTAAACTTGCATCTTCCGGATTCCACTGCTAAGAAACCTATGGGAAGAATTAATGATGTTCTTATTGTTGCAAATACGAATTATGTACCCGTATATTTTATTCTTCTTGACATAGATTGCAATCCTTCATGTCCTATTATTCTTGGTAGACGTTTCCTTAGAACGATTGGTGCAATTATTGATATGAAGGAAGGATATATTAGATTCCAATTTCCGTTAAGGATAGGCATGGAACACTTTCCTAGAAAGAAAATTAAATTACCTTATGAATCTATTATGAGAGCCACTTATGGATTTCCTACCAAAGATTGCAATACCTAGATCTATCCTTGCTTTTTATGCCTAGCTAGGGGCGTTAAACGATAGCGCTTGTTGGGAGGCAACCCAATTTTATTTTTATTCCTTGATTTTTGCTCATGTTTAGTAATAAATAATTTATCTAGCCTCCGTTTAGGTTGTGTTTTTGTGTTTAATTAGTGTTTGTTCCAAGTAGAACCGTTGGGAAGGCTTGGGGAAAGTCTTGATATCTTGCTGTAAAAAACAGAAACTTTAGCGCTCACGAGAACTGCTGCCATTTTTATTTGGAAAGTGGTATTTAGTTAATTATTTTTGAAGATAATTAATAGATATATTACTCACGTACAGAAATTTATTTTAGAATTTTTGGGGTTCCAGATATTGCGCTAGCTATAGATTACTACAGACTGTTCTGTTTTTGACAGATTCTGTTTTTCGTGCGTTGTTTGCTTATTTTGATGAATCTATGGCTAGTAGAATAGTTTATAAACCATAGAGAAGTTGTAATACAGTATGTTTAACACCAATATAAATAAAGAATGAGTTCATTACAGTACCTTGAAGTGGTTTTTTGTTTTCTTTCGCTAACGGAGCTCACGAGATTTTCTACTTTAAGTTTTGTGTTGTGAAGTTTTCATGTTTTGGGTAAAGATTTGATGGATTATGGAACAAGGAGTGGCAAGAGCCTAAGCTTGGGGATTCCCATGGCACCCCCAAGATAATTTAAGGACACCTAAAAGCCAAAGCTTGAGGATGCCCCGGAAGGCATCCCCTCTTTTCGTCTACTTCTATCGGTAACTTTACTTGGAGCTATATTTTTATTCACCACATGATATGTGTTTTGCTTGGAGCGTCTTGTATGATTTGATTCTTTGATTTTTAGTTTACCACAATCATCCTTTCTGTACACACCTTTTGAGAGAGCCATACATGATTTGGAATTTGTTAGAATACTCTATGTGCTTCGCTTATATCATTTGAGTTATATAGTTTTGCTCTAGTACTTCACTTATATATTTTAGAGCACGGTGGTGTATTTGTTTTATAGAAACTATTGATCTCTCATGCTTCACTTAGATTATTTTGAGAGTCTTAAATAGCATGGTAATTTTCTCAAATAATCCTAATATGCTAGGTGTTCAAGATTAATAAATTTTTTCTTATGAGTGTTTTGAATACTAAGAGAAGTTTGATGCTTTATGATTGTTTTGAGATATGGAGGTAATAATATCAAAGTCGTGCTAGTTGAGTAATTGTGAATTTTAGAAATGCTTGTGTTGAAGTTTGCAAGTCCCGTAGCATGCACATATGGTAAACGCTATGTAACAAATTTGAAACATGAGGTGTTATTTGATTGTCTTCCTTATGAGTGACGGTCGGGGACGAGCGACGGTCTTTTCCTACCAATCTATCCCCATAGGAGCATGCACGTAGTTCTTGGTTTTTGATGACTTGTAGATTCTTGCAATAAGTATGTGAGTTCTTTATGACTAATGTTGAGTCCATGGATTATACGCACTCTCACCCTTCAATCATTGCTAGCCTCTTTGATACTGTGCATTGCCCTTTCTCACATTGAGGGTTGGTGCAAACTTCGCCGGTGCATCCAAACCCCGTGATATGATACGCTCTTTCACACATAAACCTCCTTATATCTTCCTCAAAACAGCCACCATACCTACCTATTATGGCATTTCCATGGCCATTCCGAGATATATTGCCATGCAACTTTCCACCATTCCGTTTATCATGACACATTCATCATTGTCATATTGCTTAGCATGATCATGTAGTTGACATAGTATTTGTGGCAAAGCCACCGTTCATAATTCTTTCATACATGTCACTATTGGTTCATTGCATATCCCGGTACACCACCGGAGGCATTCATATAGAGTCATATCTTGTTCTAAGTATCGAGTTGTAATTCTTGAGTTGTAGATAAATAGAAGTGTGATGACCATCATTCATAGGGCATTGTCCTAAAAAAATAGAAAGGCCAAATAAAAAAAGGCTAAATGAAAAAAAAATAAAAATAAAGAAGGGACAATGCTACTATCCTTTTTCCACACTTTTGCTTCAAAGTAGCACCATAATCTTCATGATAGAGAGTCTTTTGTTTTGTCACTTTCATATACTAGTGGGAATTTTTCATTATAGAACTTGGCTTGTATATTCAAACAATGGGCCTCCTCAAGTGCCCTAGGTCTTCGTGAGCAAGCAATTTGGATGCACACCCACTTAGTTTCTTTTGTTGAGCTTTCATACATTTATAGTTCTAGTGCATCCGTTGCATGGCAATCCCTACTCCTTGCATTAACATCAATCGTGGGCATCTCCATAGCCCATTGATTGGCCTCATTGATGTGATACTTTCTCCTTTTTTGTCTTCTCCACATAACCCCCATCATCATATTCTATTCCACCCATAGTGCTATATCCATGGCTCGCGCTCATATATTGTGTGAAAGTTTATAGGTTTGAGATTACTAAAGTATGAAACAATTGCTTGGCTTGTCATCGGGATTGTGCATGATGAGAGCATTCTTGTGTGACGAAAATGGAGCATGACTAAACTATATGATTTTGTAGGGATGAACTTTCTTTGGCGATGTTATTTTGAGAGGACATAATTGCCTAGTTAGTATGCTTGAAGTATTATTATTTTTATGTAAATATGAACTTTTATCTTGAATCTTTTGGATCTGAATATTCATACCACAATTAAGAAGAATTACATTAAAATTATGCCAAGTAGCACTCCGCATCAAAAATTCTTTTTTTATCATTTACCTACTCGAGGACGAGCAGGAATTAAGCTTGGGGATGCTTGATACGTCTCCAACATATCTATAATTTTTGATTTCTCCATGCTATATTATCTATTGTTTTGGACATTATTGGGCTTTATTATCCACTTTTATATTATTTTTGGGACTAACCTATTAACCGGAGGCCCAGCCCAGAATTGCTATTTTTTTGCCTATTTTAGGGTTTCGAAGAAAATGAATATCAAACGAAGTCCAAACGGAATGAAACCTTCGGGAACGTGATTTTCTCACCGAACATGATCTAGGAGACTTGGACCCTACGTCAAGAAACAAAGGAGGAGGCCACGAGGTAGGGGCGCGCCTACCCCCCCCCCCCCGGCGCCCCCCCCCCCCCCCCCAGGCGCGCCCTCCACCCTCGTGGGCCCCCTGTTGCTCCACCGACGTACTCCTTCCTCCTATATATACCTACGTAGCCCCAAACGATCAGATACGGAGCCCAAACCCTAGTTCCACCGCCACAACTTTCTGTATCCACGAGATCCCATCTTGGGGCCTGTTCCGGAGCTCCGCCGGAGGGGGTATCCATCACGGAGGGCTTCTACATCATCACCATAGCCCCTCCGATGAAGTGTGAGTAGTTCACCTCAGACCTACGGGTCCATAGTTATTAGCTAGATGGATTCTTCTCTCTTTTTGGATCTCAATACAATGTTCTCCCCCTCTCTTGTGAGATCTATTCGATGTAATCTTCTTTTTGTGGTGTGTTTGTTGAGACCGATGAATTGTGGGTTTATGATCAAGTCTATGTATGAACAATATTTGAATCTTCTCTGAATTCTTTTATGTATGATTGGTTATCTTTGCAAGTCTCTTCGAATTATCAGTTTGGTTTGGCCTACTAGATTGATCTTTCTCGTCGCCGGCCTCCCACACCCCGCCGCCTCGACGTTCGCGTCGCCCGCGCCCACTTCGCCGGTCGCCGCCCGCGCCGCGCGAGCCGCGCCACCTCGCCGCCCTCGGCGTCCGGTGCCAGATCCGGCTGCCCCGACGCCCCTCCTCGCCACCTCAAGCTCCGGCCACCGCATCGATCAACTCCGGCGAGAGGATCCGGCCACCTCGGTTCGCATGCGTCCAGATCTGGCTACAGTAAACCCTAGGTTAATTTTCCCTAAGTCCTTTTTCTGGTTATTTTTATGGCATGTTCATCGCAGCATAACTTTGCATACGTATCTTCGTCTTGGGCGTGTAATATATCGAATTGTTCGTCTGGATGTGCTCTTCATTTCATTCCATTGCAACATGCTTGTTTGAGTCCATCTTGATGCCTAAAATGCTGTTGCAAGAGTGCTATGTAATGTTAGTTTATGTTTCCTAACAGATTATGAACATTTGTCATTTTTGCCATGTTTAATGTGTGCCTCCTATGAACTTGAGCCCTACATGTGTTTTGGGCTATGCCATGCCATCTTTACAGGGGTGTATGCCATATATTTTTGTGGTCAATGTGGTGACTAGAACAAGCATGCAAATTAGCTCTCATGATGTTGCTGATTTCAGGGACTTAGAATTCTTCTGAGTCATTTCCCTGATGTTATTTTTGTGCCATGTATTCATGTTGCTACAGAGTGATCCATGCCTCTTTTGGGCATGTTCAGTAAGGATGATTTTGAGCTATTGTTATGCTCTATACATCCATGTCGTTGTTTGAAATTATGGAGTAACCTAGCATGACTCAATCTTGCTCTACTTTTGCTATAAAATGTTTCTGACAGATTGTTTACATGTTATTCAATTTTGCCTAGGTT
Organism: Triticum urartu; assembly: GCF_003073215.2. Taxonomy (NCBI): domain Eukaryota; kingdom Viridiplantae; phylum Streptophyta; class Magnoliopsida; order Poales; family Poaceae; genus Triticum; species Triticum urartu. The sequence goes on along the minus strand of NC_053025.1, from coordinate 447,164,934 downwards.
GTTGTAGTTGATCCATGCATGCTATGAGATTGTTCTTGCCATGTTTAGCTTCTTGAATATGCCTTATTGCTGGGTGTATGCTTAGTTTGTCATGCAATTCCTTGTAGTGAGTGCGTCGAGCTCGCAAACATGCCTACGTAACTCTGTTTATGCCATGTCCAGTTTTTCTGCTAAGTATGAATCTGTTAACGAAACTTGCTATCTTTACATGGGTTCCATCATGTCTTCGGATCCTTTTTGGCTTATGGTCAGTAAGGGACTTTTGTTATATGCTTTGAGTAGTTTCATGTCATGCCTTGCTTTGCCATGATATGTTCCTGTAGCATGTTGTTATCTTTCTCTAAACATTGCTTCCTGATGTTAAATCCTGACATGTTATTTTCACTAAGTCTGTGAACCTGATATTTTTTGCACTTTTGCCATGCTTGTTTGAACCTGCTATTGTGTGATTTAGCCATAGCTCAGTGTTCATATTTTGTCAAGAATCTTGAGTGGATCACTGCCATGTGCTTTGTTATTACGTTAGAGTGCAGTAGCTTAGTTTCTTGTTGCATTTTAGATGGCATCGTGCTGTTAATCGCAGAATAGTGCCATTATTGTTTTGCTTGCCATTTGCAAACCGTGCATCCGATTCCGGTGATCTTTATATCGATTTCGACCGAAATCAACTCATCTTTCCAGCGGCGCTCTTGGTTTTCCAAGTTGAGGCCTGGTTCAATATTTTTCTTCCGGAGCACGCATATGCATTGCATATCACATCCCGCATAGCATGCCATGTTTTGCATCATGTTGCTTGCGCATTGCACCGTGGTTGATTGTGGTTCCCTTTTCTTGTGTTCTTGCTTTGGGTAGAGCCGGGGGACGAGTACGTGATCGAGGAACCCGTTGAGAACGCTTACGAGGATCAAGCTTACGTCAACTCGGAGAACTTTGCAGGCAAGATGACCATTCCCTCGAAATCACTTCTATCTTTGCTTGCTAGTTGCTTGCTCTTTTGCTATGCCTTTGCCGCGATACCTACCACATGCTATATCTTGCCTCCCATATTGCCATGTCAAACCTCTAACCCACCTTGTCCTCGCAAACCGTTGTGTGGCTATGTTACCGCTTTGCTCAGCCCCTCATATAGCGTTGCTAGTTGCAGGTGAAGATTGGAGTTTGTTCCTTGTTGGAACATGTTTATTGTTGGGATATTATTATTATACCTTGTCTACTTTAATGCATCTATATAATTGGTAAAGGGTGGAAGGCTCGGCCTTATGCCTGGTGTTTTGTTCCACTCTTGCCACCCTAGTTTCCGTCATACCGGTGTTATGTTCCTTGATTTTGTGTTCCTTACACGGTTGGGTTATAATGGGAACCCCTTGACAGTTCGCCTTGAATAAAACTCCTCCAGCAAGGCCCAACCTTGGTTTTACCATTTGCCACTTAGCCTTTTTCCCTTGGGTTTCACGGACTCAAGGGTTATCTTTATTTTAAACCCCCGGGCTAGTGCTCCTCTGAGTGTTGGTCCAACTTGTCAGCCGCCTGTTGCCACCAGGGGCAACTCTAGGCTGGCCTACCGGAAGTTTGGACAATCCGGTGTGCCCTGAGAATGAGATATGTGCAGCTCCTATCGGGATTTGTCGGCACATTCGGGTGGCTTTGCTGGTCTTGTTTTACCATTGTCGAGATGTCTTGTAACCGGGATTCCGAGTCTGATAGGGCTGTCCTGGGAGAAGGAATATCCTTCGTTGACCGTGAGAGCTTGTGATGGGCTAAGTTGGAACACCCCTGCAGGGTTTTGAACTTTCGAAAGCCATGCCCGCGGTTATGGGCGGATGGGAATTTGTTAATGTCCAGTTGTAGAAAACTTGAAACTTAACTTAATTAAAATGGATCAACCGCGTGTGTAGCCGTGATGGTCTCTTTTCGGTGGATTCAGGGAAGAGAACACGGTCTCGTGTTATTCTTGAACGTAAATATTCCTAGGATCACTTCTTGATCATAGATTCTTGAACGTGCTTTGCCTTCTCTTCTCGCTCTCTTTTGCATATGTTAGCCACCATATATGCTAGTGCTTGCTGCAGCTCCACCTCTCACACCTTTTACCTACCCTTAAGCTTAAATAGTCTTGATCGTGACGGTGTGAGATTGCTGAGTCCCCGTGACTCACAGATTACTTCCAAAACCAGATGCAGGTGCCAATGATTCCATTCCAGGAGATGCGACTGAAATCAAGTGGGGGTTTGATGAGGACTCAGAACGTTACTATGTTTCCTTTCCAGACGATCAGTTGTGGAGCCCAGTTGGGGCGATCGGGGATCTTATGCATTTGGGGTTTTCTTTATTTTGGTTCCGTAGTCGGACCTTGATTGTATCTGGATGATTGTAGTGTTATATTTATGTATTGTGTGAAGTGGCGATTGTAAGCCAACTCTGTACCTCTTTCTTATTCAGTACATGGGATGTGTAAATATTACCCCTCTTGCGACATGCCTACAATGCGGTGATGCCTCTAAGTCGTGCTCCGACACGTGGGAGATATAGCCGCATCGTGGGTGTTACAGAGGCGCCTTAGCGGGGATGGAAGATTGGACGAGATTATGTGCGGACAAAGATGGAGAAGCGAATATGTGCTGTGGGAAGTACACAGGTGACGATGACTACAGCACGCTGCTTGACTTACGAGACACATACCAGCAGCGTAGGGTCATATCGATGCCAGACAACTTGCTTGAGTAGAGTAGTAGAGTAGGACTCTGCTCTACTACTAGCACCGGAGGAGTAGTATATTCTAATCTAAAATAGTTACAAACTTCAATGCCCGAGCGTGGAACGACTACGGACCATGCTCAAAGACCGTGTCTACATGGTGTTTGGACATGGGCGACAATCTCAACGCCAACGGTGCTGCTCCCGTTGCACCTTATGTGTTTCTGTCCTTCCTGTTTGAAATCCAAGGAGGTTCACCTGGACATATGCATTACCAAGTTAACTGTTGATCATTAGTCTTCGCTCAATGTAATCCGCTGTCTAAGCATGTGGAGACTTCCATGGAGGATCTTGCTCTATTGGAGTATTGCGCATGAATAAAAGTGTATCCGTTTATGGTTTAGTCTAGAATCTTCCATGTATGAATTGTTACTACAGTACTGGTGAAAGAGTTACGATGAACCATTTCTTACATCTCCTCTGCCCGCTTGCAAGTCATCCTGATTTAATCCCTCCGTCTAGGTGTATAAGGGCATGGTTAATATTACTTAATAGTATAGCCAACTGTTGACTATAAGAAAGTGCCATGTCATCTGTAGCCAACATGTATAACAATCGATACTCAAAAACTGATTCTTAAAGATCATTTCTTGCAAAGCACAATAAGTGTTATTTCTTCACAAGTTTTGGATGCAGGTTGAACAGTTGAATGCTTTTGTTTGCAAAAGATACCTTTAATCTATTTCACCCGGATGTTTGTGAGCTCTCGAGATGAAATAATATCCGAAGAAACCTATCGATACCCGTTACACATGGGATGACCCCCACATCCTTTGTCAAAATAAACAACTCCCCGATCAATGCATTTCACTCTTCGGTGCAACGCACGGGTACCTTACTACTCCCTTCGGTCCTTTTTAGTCTGCGTTTAAGAAAAATCCATTTTTCCCACAATGCTCTGCGTATTAGCGTGTTGGGGCTGTTCTTTCCAACTTTACCCCTCCTTTATGTTCGCTCGCACGCATGCCTGCAGTTACTCCCATCTCTCTCTCCCATGCATGTCCTTCGCGCCTTCCCAAGGCAGCCAGCCTCCTACCTCTTACTCTCCTCCCTAGTCCCCACCGGTCCCATCTCACCTTCCCATTCTCCCATCTCTGCTACATCCCGTACATCTCCATGGATGAAATGCACCCATTGTGGTTGTGGTAGGATAGACAACCCTAGTGAGACCATGGATGAAAGCTTGCTTGACGTGGACGACATCGAGCTCGCGTACCGAAGCGTGCTCCCGCTCGTGGACGATGATGCACTTGTGGAAGACAGGGCGCTAACTGACGACAACGTGTTGCAGCTAGGCGATGTGTTCCAGGTGTGCGGCGCGCCCGCGGACGGCGACACACTCGTGCAAGGCGGCGCGCTCGCAGACTGCAGCATGCACCTCGATGACGGTGGTGTCCACGCGCTTGAGCACATCGTACGGGTGCTGGTCGAGCTGCTACTCTATGGCGGGCTGTTCAGTTTAGGAGGGAGTTGAAAATTTTGGCGGAAAGATTTCATCTGCCAAAATTAAACGAATTGTTTTGGCTCCAATTCCACCAGTATCAAGCGACGATGTTGTTCTTCTTGCCTCGGCGTTCTTCATGCTCAAACGCCATGCAATGGGTGAGAGATTGGCGCGGATGCTGAGAAGGTTTTGCACAGAGAGAGGGAGAGAGAGAGAGAGACGCATGCTCCTGCATGCAGAGATTGAGCAGAGAGAGAGAACCCGCATGCATGCAGAGAGGTGGACAAGGGATAACGTGGGCGCGAGAATACAGGGTGTCGAGCCAATCATTGCATGCGCACAATAACTACCCAGCATCCCTTCTGTAGCAAACCAGGGGCAAAACAGTCCGATTTTTGCTGCTCTCTCCTCTCCTTGGTATGCGGGCTGAGCATAGAACACAAATAAAAAAGGACCGAAGGGAGTACTATAGATTAGTACGACCAAAATTTGAACTAACATTATATATAGTACGATAAATGCTGATGCATGTCACCTAAAATTATATCATTGAAAACTATGTTCAAATACGAATCCAACGATATAGTTTTTGTTGACATGCACTAACATTTTGTCAGTTAAACCTTCAGTCAAATTCAATGGGGGACTAATAAACCACGACCGATGTAGTACAAGTGTAGAGGGCGGCGCTGCACGGGAGTCTCACCTCTCACCCCGCTCGTGGCGCGGCAGTAAAGCCGTCATATCACAAAACCGAACCACTCCCAGTAATAAGTGGCCTGGTAAAATAAACAGACAAGCAACCATCACATCCCTCCGTCTTTTTTGCATTTCATCTCTCTGCATTTACTTTCTACGGTTCATCTCGCACACTCGATCCCCAGCTACTACTCCTAGGGCCAGTTCTTTTGGCAGCTTCCCCAGCTTTTCCCACAAGGCGCCTCACTCATTTATTTGGGCTTGTAAACTACTACTCCATCCTGGTTTATTCCTCACCATTGTAACTTGTGCTAAATTTTGACCAAAGATTTAACTGGTTTATTCCTCACCATTGTAATCCCTCCGTCTAGGTGTGTAAGTCATCTTACAAAAACCAAATAATCACAAGCTTGACTAGTGTTGTTTTTCTACTTTTACAAAAACCTCATCGTAATGTTAAAACATGCATTTGCATGTACATAAGTAATAGTAGTACTCCCTCCATCTAGGTGTATAAGTCTTCCCTCCTTCTTGGTCACGGTGCACAACCAAAGATGACTTATTGACCTGGACGGAGGGAGTAGCACAGTCTGCAAGCATATATCGAGAGAGACGTATAGTGCGATAGTATATAGTAAAGTCTGTGCTATATGCACGTACTTGCAAAATGCGAATGAATACAAGGTTTCCAAACTTTTCCTTTTACATACTTAATTAAGGATGCTAAAAATTCCTGAACATTCGGGATTTATCATTTGCGTCCCAAAACTAATGAGATCGCCTTACGAAACAAAAATTATACTCCTCCTAAAAGCCACGACGCTCGCAGGAGCGCTTGCAGCGCGCCACGAGTGCCCTGGTGCGCGGCCGTTTCCCAGCGCGCCGACACAACGCCTCTTCCTCAGCCTCGCAATTCGTGAGGTGCTGATTGGCAGCTTGCCTACGGGCGAGCGCGATCTCACCGGTGTGGTGATCCGGCGCCAACAGGTACTCCTCCTCGCTAGAAGCGTGCACCCGGTCCACGTACCGCCAAGCGTAGATGAGGCGCTTGGGCCCGACTGCACTCAGGGCGTCGGCACGGGCGTCCTCCGCCACCCTCATGGCCCTCGCACAAGCCTTCTGCCAAAGAGCCAATCGCCTGACTCTCTCAGACGCGACATAGGCCTCCCAGGCAGCTTGTTCCGCGGTGCGCTTCTCTTCCTCGGCCTTCTTCTCCGCCTCTATTTTGGTGCGCTCTGTTGGAGGCAAAGCCTCCCACAAGGTGACATCCATTTCTTTCCAAATCTCCTCAAGGCTGGGGGGCTCGGCGGGCGGCGTGGCGTTCTCCTCGTAGCGAGGAGCCGACGCGTCCTCCGGCACGCGTGCTGGCGAGATTGGGAACACCGACGCATCCACCTTGACACGTCGCAATGAGGAGCAGAACACCGACGCGTCCTCCTCGACTAGTGGCGGCGAGGAACGGAACGGCGACGCGTCACGTCGCGGCGAGGAGCGGAACACCGACGCGTCCTCCTCGACTAGTGGAAGCGAGGAATGGAACGGCGACGCATCGCGTAGCGGCGAGGAGCGGAACACTGACGCGTCCTCCTCGACTAGTGGCGGCGAGGAACGGAATGGCGACGCGTGACCGTCCGCGCGATGCAGCGAGGGGCTCCTAGGGCTTGGGAGGGGCGATGCCATGGTGGTCGACGTGAGAGGGAGGGGGAGGAGATAGCGATGAACGTGAACGTGAGGGGGAGGAGATAGCGATGTCGTGGGAGGCGCAGTATTTATAGCGAGCAATGGCACACCTACGTAAGATATGGACTGAGCTGCATTGACTTAACTGCAGGTCCAGTTGCGTCACTGACATGTGGGGCAGACCCCTATTGGGCCCATATGTCAGTGACCCAATGCACCTGCAATTAAGTAATAGCTACATGGGCATATTTGTTGGAGTAAATTACGGGGGAGCGAAGGGGTGGAAATATTGCTGGTCACAACAGATTGGACGAGCGTGGGGGAGGAGAGTCATGCATGTAGATTTTTTTCACATGGGGTGGAGTGGTGGGACCGCTGGAGGGAGAAGGAGATTTTGGCAGGCATGTTTTTTCCACACATGGAGAGGAAAATATTTGGAGACGAACGGGCTTCCTGCAGGTATGGGGAACGGTGCATAATATAGTCATCTTGCATGCCGGGCTAGGTATAGTCTCAAGTCATTAAAAACATACACGCCCCACACATGTTCATATTTCAAGGTGCACTAAATTATTGCATGCGATGATTAAGGCTGGCCATAATGGTGGTAATCTTAGCTGGTATCATGCACACGGGAATAGCAAACATGCTGATGTGGCAAAGAATTAAAGAAGAGAGGGGGTTAGAGTAACTAGTGTTCATGCATGCATAGGTAAACACATTTTTTGTGAAGAACGACAGCACTAGTTGAGTACTTTTGCAGACTTCAAAAACTATTCCACCGCCTCTACTATCTTGCTAAGAGTAGGTGAAAATTTTGAATCGAGCCCTTTAAACTAGAAGGGAGGTAGTGGTACTCTAATAGCTAACCTTGTTGTGATGACAAGATAGGACATGGCACGCACCTGGACAGAGGAACTAGTCTGCATTTTGCATTTAAGTTTTGTCTGAAGTCAATGTACCTCTACTTTCACCAGACTTATAGAAAAACGTGTCAACATTCACAATGTCAAATCAATATTTTTACACTCATTATAAAACGTAGTTCTTATACTCATTATAATCAGTATTGTAGATATTGATATTTTTAGTATAAATTTGGTCGTGGGATTTCATTGATGCCTGTCAAAGCGTGGAGGAAGAGGAGCTTAGGGCTTGCATTACCAGTCTCTACATAGGTATTTCTCTTCATAATCCTGTAATTTTAGAGACTGATTGCGCTTTTGTGGTGGCGTCTCTTGCGTCGGGGGACTATGACAGGTCTGCTATGCATGACCTGAAGATGAAAGCATCGAGCATCTCGAATCAACAATCTTCAATTTTCAAAGATTAGCCGTTCGGCCAATAAGGTGGCACACTTAATCGCTAAGTATAGCTTTGACAATAGATTAGATGGTGTTCTTGTAAATAACATACCGCCCTGTGTGGTGAATATTGTATCGAATGAGTGTACTGGTTTGGCTGGTTAATTAATATAAGGCGGTGTTCAAAAAAAAGTACAAATTTATAGCCAGTCTAAAAAAGTACCAGAGGGTGTATCATGCATGCGGAGTAGGAAAAAAAATTGCTTGTCTAAAAAAAGGCAAAAAATTGCTCATTTATAGCCGGTCGAAGTCTCAAAGGGCGCGACCGCACGAGGGAGGCGAAGGTCGTGGGAGGCGCGACGTTTGACGGAATTAAGTGAAGTTACATCCACGCGCCGGCATGGCGTGCGAATAGGAAGAAGCTATACCATCAGGCCTACGATATGGGTCTAGTAGACATGACATCTAGTGGGTCCCGCATAGTTCTCGAGAACTCTTTGGGGGCTTGCAGCCATTTATCCACCGGGCAAGCCAGCAACCCCATGAAATTCGCACGCCCTACTCGTCCCCGTCTTCTACCTTACAACAGTTCGCTCCCAATCGTCCCATCCTTTCACATTAGTTCGCTCCCAGTTTTTTTGCGGGGTACAACAGTTCAACTTCTCCTAACCCTCCTCCAAAATCCATGGCCTCCCAAATCTCCATGGTCGCCACTGAGTACCAGGTTAGAGCGATCACCGGCAATCAGTTCATCGTCATCTACACACGTGGATCCGAGACGGTGAAAGCATGGCTTGCTCGCTTCCTATGCATGTTCAACAGTTCAACGGATGAGTGGGTCGCTGGGCTAGATGTTGAGTACACCACAGTCCTGGGACGAGAGAAGGATCTAAAGGACGAAGAGAGGAAGAAGCCCGCCGTGATCCAGGTTTGCGTACATAACGTTTGCTTGGTCTACCACATATGCCATGCCGACATTGAATGCCAGGATTTTAAGAACTTCCTCAAGGACAAAAGAGTGAAATTCATTACTATAGGCTTTAAGAACAACAGGGATGTCCTGCATCGGATAGGTCTCATTGTAGGCCAGCCCTTTGATCTCCAGAAGGCAAGCCTGGTGTCCTCCTCTCAACCTTCAATGCTGACCCTGGCAGTAGCCATAATTGATCCTTCATACGCTAAACTGAAGAAACCTCATCAGGAGTTTCATCATGCATGAGAGTCGAAGACATTAGATGAAGATCACATCCTGTACGCAACAATGGATGCCTACCTTTGTTTAAATATCTACAAGGTTTGGATGAAGAAGAAGAGCCCAGTGTACGGTTCAAGCAAAGAAGCGTCGGCGAAGAGGAAGAGGAAGAGGGTCGAGGACGAAGTCGAGGACGTGAACTCGGACTCCGAGTAGGTGGTAGTGTCGTCGCTCATGCTGGTTCTACTGCAGTGTCAAGCAGACTAGTTGCTTAGTTTATTTTCAAGGGTGTGTTGTGCTGAGGCCCCATCAGAACTATGTTTATGTTCTTTCTCGTTATTTGAACTCTTTAGTACGTACAGTAGTACTAGTACTATGTCTTACTACTGTTCTTCTTGTAGTTGGTACTACTGCTCGTATCTTTATGTTCCTACTGTACTTAATACATTCGTACTAGTAGTATAATTTGGGTCAGTCAATTTGTGAAAGAAGTTCGACGGAGCGATTGAAGAAGATGGCAGAAGAGGTGGAAGAAGCCCTTCTAGCCATCCATGTTGCATCAAACGGCTCACATGAGTCGACTGACCCAAATTGCTCCTTCAGATTGCAGGATCCACGTGGCATTCAAGGTCTCGAAGGTAGATTCCGCGTCCGCACCCAGTTTGCAGGCTCGACGCGTGCGCGACCGGCTTCTGCCGCGACAGCCACCATGCGCGCCTCCTCCGCACGGGCGGAGACGACAATGACACACTAGTTCCTCCTCGCCGGCGTGCTGGAGCACGCGCTTGTCCTCCTCTCCGTACGTTGCGTGCATAGACGCGGCTCCACCAGCTGCTCGCGTGCTTGGTAGCGCGGCGGCATCACGAGGAGGGACTGCAGACGATGTGAGCGGGCGAGCCTTCATCTTCATGGCACAAGGATGGCGGCGACATGGCGGTGATGGGTGAGAAATTGTTGGCCTCAAAAGGCGGGCGCCGGCATGCGCAACGGCGGCGCCGGCATATTGATGAGTGTGCGTGTGGGAGCTTACTTTAGTTTTATATATAAGGTTGGTCAAACTTAAAAGAAAACCGTAATAGTACACATAAACATTAGACTTAGGTAGCGCTTTTATTAGTTAGTACCACAGCCACGATACGGAATCCTGTGCAAGCGCGTGAACCACGGCCGCGCGGTCGATCGAATGGTGCATCACCGTGTCGCACTCGAAGGACATCCACCGAACCTTTTTGTGTGTGTGAAAACAATCCTCGAATATTACTCAACTTTTTTTCCTGTGAAAGTTCTTGACGCTGCAATATTTCCATATATTTGAATTTAGCTCTAGTTCGTGTTTATTTGGATTTGGACATTTTAGGTGCGCCCTAGTTTTTTTAATACTGATTTTGTGTGTGTGACTGAGAGAGAACGTGTCTATGTGTTCATATGTGTGTTGTGGCGGAAGGGAAATGTGGAGACGGTGTGCGTGTGATACAGACATAGAGAGGTGTGAATGTGCAAATGATCATGCATGAGTGAGACATAGACAGATGCTGATACGTTGTGTATACATGAGAGAACGGTCTTCTAGTTTACTTGTGTGTGTGAGAGAGAGAGAGAGGGAGAGAGAGACAGAGAGAGGAGCATCTGTAACACAACAACCATCTCTCTCGATTCGTCTGTCCCTCGCACGGTCGCATGAAACACATGCATCAACGCGCACATTTTGACACCCTCACCCGGTCCATGCCCACCTCAAGGCCCGCACAATCTCTTCGTGAATACCAATTTATCTCCTTAGGTTTGTTTTCTCTCAATATCTGACACACACACACACACACAGAGAGAGAGAGAGAGAGACGCAGCACAACACACACACACACACACACACTCCCCCGAGCACACAATTCATCCCCATCCAAGGTTATACGGCGACCACTCTCGCTTGTGCTTCTTTGCACCCCAACATGCAAACACCTCAATCTTCCAAGAGGGCATCGAGCAGATCAAAGACGGCGACCACACCGCGCTAGAGAATGCGGGGTCATTTGGAAGCAGGGTGATGTGACGATGGCTGACTGACTCCTCCCCCCACCCTCTCTCTCTCTCTCTTGCACAAAATTACCAATCCCTCTCTCCCCCGCACAAAATTGTCAATCCCTCAACCCAGGAGATCCTTCCCCTCTCGTCCATGTTTTTCCAGCTCTCTCATCAAACAGGTTGTCTCTTCTCCTTCCACGTATACAGAATCCAGATGCACACGCATCTCATGTATATTACATGTATCCATCTTTCTCACAGACCTAACTTCTTCCTCTCTCTTTCTCTCTATATCTCTCTCTCTATGTCTCGTTAGGTTTGTCTCCTACTCTCTCGTCCACATACATACAATCTTTCCCGCCCTATCTGCTCCATCTTCAAAAGCTCTCTCTGCACGTTTCATTCACACATTGGGATATGTCAAAATGTTGCTTCTATAATGGCTGATGTAGAGTTATGGTTGTTTTTTTGTTGCATCCTACAAAGTAATAACTATGAAATGCATTTCGATTCTCATTTGACTGCGATTATGTGATTTTGAGCATGTTGTGAAGTACTATAGACCTTGTATACATCTTGGGATTCGACAATGATTGTAACTATTGAATTGTATAGACCATTACATTCGAAGTCAATAGCCTACTATTTATTTCACAATTTCAACAAATGATTAGTTCACTACAAACTAAGAAAACAAATGTGTACTCCCTCCGTTTTTTATTTAAGTTTGCGTATTAGCACTGGTCAAAGTCAAGTTTTGTAAACTCTCAGAAAGCTTATAACAAAAAATATTAACTTATACAATAACAAATAAATACCATTAGATTCATTATTGAATGTACTTTCACATCATACATATTTTTTATGGTAAATGTTTATATTTTTCTATAAATTTGGTTAAACTTTAGGAAGTTTGACTTCGGTCAAACCTAATATGCAGAGTTTATTACTACTACTCGCTAGTTGCTTAGCCGAATCACTCAACACGCCACACGGGGAGTCCAGTGTCACAAAATTTTGAGGTCGGCGAGGAAATCTCCCGCGACCCTGATTCGAGCAGTGGGAAGTTACCATCATAGCCTTCGGAACAGGCCTACGGATGACGCTTGGTAGGGGGCTGTTTTCGTAACTTTAGGTTCACCCTACCCAGCCAACCCCACCCCGACACCCAGAGTAGTACACCTGAATACTCCCCAATTTCTATCCCCACCGCAAAATAGACTTCTCCACGGCACCATAGCCTTCGTGCTCCTCCCCTTTACATCGGCGCACTCGTCCACCGCAGCGCATCTGCCTAATCGACGACCTCGTACGCCGCACTGGAGCCGGTCCACCGTCGTCGTACACGGAGCCTCTTCCCCGGCATCTTCTTCCACGGTCTCGTATCTGCTTCCCGGAAGCCGACGCCAAGCGCAGAAGTACCACCGTCGTGGACAATGAACTGACTCCCGTTGCCGACCATGACTCACAGAGGCCGCCGCGACCATCGTTCTCCTCCTCGATTGGTAATGTGTGTATTGAATCACTTAGCAGTACATGTGCAGTTCCAATTTTGTTCATACCTACCCTTCAAATTTCCTGGGTGCTATTGTTCCCGTAAAAGTAATTGGTTATAGCCTCCATTGTCCAACAGAATATCAGCTTGTAATTGTGCGTCGCTCCTGTATCGCGCTGTGCTTGGGTAGGTTTTTCATATGCAACCAGTAGTTGTGGCAAATGATGGAAAGGTTTTTAAGAACTCAGAAATGCCCATGGCGTTGCACGCATCAAGATGCATTTGTAATGAGTAGTTTATCTCTTTGTTGGAGATGCTCTAACATGGCAGACGAGTGCTTTAATGTTGCCCACAGGATGCGCGAGTATTACTAGTAGTATATTTTTCTTGCCATGTTGAGATTTTAAAACCGCGAGTGCGAACATGCAGCGGAGCAATGAAGACCAAACACGGGATATTCGGGACATCTTCAAGGAGCGTGGCAGGTTAAAGAGGAGCTGCACCGAACCTGTAAAACGAGCTTTGGTAAGTAACACCCTTTTAATTACTTTCGTGTAGTCTCGTGTTCTTCGATGTGTATATGTTGTAGTTTCTGTTTCTCTTAAGCATGGTGTTCTTCGATGTGTAATAAGAAGAGTCTTAATCGTCCTAATGCTTTCATTTTTAGCTTGATGTAGGAAGTGGGTGTTCTCACCTTGTAGTCTATTTTTATTTTATTTTTCCTTTTGAATTCACTTCTCCGAGTTCTGTTTATCTTGCTTCTACTAAATGGATCTAGGTTGCTCTGAGTATTGATCTAAAAAAGAAGTAACTTCATGTCAAGATGCAGTTCCTGCGAGGAGGGAAGTATGGTCAACCTCGAGATCATGTTTCCAAAATGAGGCTGGATTACACATAAGGTGCCAGTTCCCTAATGATGCTGGATTACACACAAGGAGCAAATTCCCAGATGATGCTGGATTACACACAAGCCAGGTGGAGTCGTCAGCTGTTGATGTCCTCGTGGCATTAGTAAAGGCTGAAAGAAAGCGTGCAGCAACCCTTGAGAATGTAGCTGAGTTCCTGAAGAAGCGAAAAGAGCAATCAGATGCTCTCTTCACCCAAGCCAAAGAAGAGATGGAAGAAGCCAGAAATAAGCTAGCAGAGGCAGAGCAGGCTAGTCGTCTCCTGCTATCTAAAACTGTTGTCAATACAGAATTTCCTTCATAATAGCTAGGTTCAAATGTTTATCCAGTCAGCATGCCTGTTGTGGTGTCCGTGCATCTACTGATGTGGCACAAAATGTTTTTTTCGGGTCATGTAATAACAGCAATTACTTTCCAAACAATAACAGATGAAGCATTGGACATGCTATAGTTCACGCGCAAGCCCGACATTCCATGTTCAACTTCCACATCAAACTCATGTTCACAGATATCTGCACATTCATACATAATGTCCACAACCATGATTCACTTCAAAGCCCAAAAAATGTGAGGAGAGTTATAAATAAAGAAAATCCTCTACTGGTTCCTGCTACCAGTGCAAGCACAACAAGTCAAGACCATGCGTAAATTAATTAAAATTAGTCATTTTTGTGTTCTAAAATGCCTACCGGCTCGCGTAAGGACGTGTTGCCGGCACACGCGCGGATTCAATGAACATAGGCGGGGCAGTCTTAAGCTGGTTGCACGCGGCGAGGAGGCATGCTCAGCCGGGCCTGCAGTGAGTGTGGCCCTCTTGGCCGGCGCGCCAGTTCAATGCCTGTGCTATGAGAGGACACGTCCTGTCAGAGCAATCACTCCCTCCAGTCCTTTTTTGTTTGGGTATAACAAAATCTCGTTTTCCATTCACATTTTACAAGTAAAATTCATGGACAAACTTTGACCCAAAGTACGATGGGGACTAGTAAGCCAGAATGGAGGTAGTAGTTTTTTCTAATCAAAGAAGGGTTTCCCCTTCCGATTTTCATTACTGAAAACCAGCATCTAAATCTAAACCATAGTATTTGCCCTAGAACTACCAGGTTCAACATCTCGCAACATAAACCCATACAACCTCCATCGCAAAAAAAACCATACAACCATATGCCAAGGAGGTACATAGTACTATGAATTCCATTTTCGCTCCATACAAATCGTTCTAAAAACTACTTACTACTTATAACGCGCCATTGAAAATCGGAACTCTTAACCCCACTAAAAAATGATATTTTAAACATGGCTACTCGATCTGTGGCAACTGGCGAGCCACCGCGCTCCAAGTCGTTCACCTGTGGTCCCGACCATCAACTCCTACGGATCAAATTATCAGGCGAGCTGACTATTCCTACAAAGGTGCTCCACCACGTACCCGGTACCCGCGAATGCAGCAATCGTGCACCTAGGGTTTTAGGTTTTATTTGTTAACATCGCCTTTACGTAACACTCATGTGTGCGAGACAGCGAGAGGCCGACTGAGTGCGTGCGCCTCTTCTCTCCGTATATGTACTCCATCGTTTGTCTGGTGTCCAAAAAATTATAATAACTACTAGCAATGTGCCAATGCGTTGCCACATGATCAAAGTAGATTAATACATATTCACCGATTTGATTGAAAAAAGTCTAGTTTTGAAATACGTATATCGCTAAAAATATGTTGTGTTTCACTCAAAATATATTCCTTTGGCGGTTTTGATGAGATAAGGGAGGAATTTTGTTGGTTTCAAGATTCGAGAAGTGGTATATGTCTAATTTCTACTCTTACTAGCAAGATGCCCGTGCGTTGCACGGAACATCAAGATCTTGTGGGAGAAAAGGATGAACGAGGGGAGGCCTTATCTGCAAATGTGGTGAAGAGTGCGGGTAAATTGCCATGTTTTCCTTCCTATCCGTCAGATATAAATCGGACGACCTACATTGCAGGATGGTAGGCCCACCATCATCACCAACTCTATTTTTTATCACTACTCTTATAAAAGCATTGTCGGTGATGATCATGTGCCTGCCATCCTGCAATATAGGTCATCCGATATATATATGACGGATAGGAAGGAAACTATGGCAATTTTGCAAAAAGATACCCACACCCCTCTCCACATTTGCAAATAAAGCCCTCCCTCGTTCATCCTTTTCCCCCACAAGATAAACTACTCATACAAATGCATCTTGATGTTCCGTGCAACGCATGGGCATCTCGCTAGTTGTTGCAAAAAGCCCATGTATGTGTGAGAGAGAGGGAGAGTGGAGGAGGACGGAGTGCATGTGTGACAAAGACACAAGGAGTGTGTGTGTGATAGGTATCAGCTTAAAATGAGGCGATAGTGTGTGTGTGTGCATGATCGAGAGGGCGTGTCTCAAGAAGGGAAAAAAATCTACATAGATACAAGGAGCGGGAGAGAGACATGTATGCGATGGTGGAAGCACGAGTGTGCGGGTGTATAAACCTATCTAGAGGCTAGCTAGTCGATAAATGTTTGTGAGAGAAATATGAGTCGGGGTGCGAAAGCGAGAGTTTTATGTGTGTGAGAGAGATGGTAGTCGGGAAGGGGAGTGGAAGCAGGAGTTGTGTGTGTGTGTGTGAGAGAGAGAGAGAGGAGACGGTAGTCGAGGTTGTCTGATCGGTAAACAAATGAATAATGTCAGTCTGGGATGGAGACGAAAGGGAGACCGCAACAAATGTTGTGTCTACAGGAGAGAGAGAGATAGAGAGAGTAATTTTAGTGGTATGAGTCATATGTAGAGACATATAGGGTGTGTGAGAGAATCCCATAGAGAGAAAGACAAAGTGAAAGACGAGTGGAGACTGTGTGTGTGGCAGTGAAAAAGAAAGCTTAGGTACCGAGTGATACCAGAGAATAGTAGAGACATGAGAGATAATGAAAACCGTGTAATGTATAATGATAGGGAGAGTGTGACACTTCTCAAGGGAGACGTTAAGAGACCATGTTTGCGAGGATAGGAGAAACATGAAGTGAGCGTGCGGGTGAGCTGGAGAAAAGAGAGTGATAGCTACCTGAAGGAGCATGCATGCGAGAGAGATGGGCGTGAAAGGAGTGAACAAAAATGGGATTCGAATATTTGAATTCGAGATGATGATACATGTAATCCATACTCGAACCAAAATTGATCTATCAAACATGCATACTCATATGAATTCACGCACATCTATGTTATTTAATACGTAGATATTACTGATCCATACATTTTAGTAGAACATAATTTGGTTAAATTTTTTCGAATTCAACCTTAAGATTTCGAGATCGTTGTATTTGTAAATCATATTATACATATAAAGGAGCAAAATTCTTTGTTGTGCTTTTGAAAGTATATATAAAAAATGATGTATATAGAATGTAATTCCAGTTGAAAATGGATCCCGCCCGAAAAAAATAGAATACAAACGGGATTTGAATTGAGTTGGCACGGTAAACGTGCACTCTGCAAAATTTGAATGAAGCGGGGAAAGTCGCAGTAACCACCCGAAACCAAAATCTGCGAGATGGAAATCACTACTTCCTATCCCTGCCACGCAAAGCCTATCTGCTGGATTTCTATAGGTTTTGATAGGGGTAGGTTTGTAATTTCACCCAAACGTGATGTAACTGCCTCTCACCCAGATTCATACACAGTGGGCGCCAAAACACAGTGTGTCCTCGGCCGAAATCGACTCCCTCCCCGATTCATATTCATACACGGTGGGTGCCAAAAACAAACTCTCGTCGGCAAATATTCGGTGTATGCGAGATTACCGTCCTATCCCCAACCGACTAATGTTGCTGTGATGTAGTAGAAAGTTGAAACGGGGGCTAAGTTTGTAAATTTCCTCGCATTTGAGACAAGCGCTCCCTGAATACATGGTTCCCCCTTCCTCTCTACCTCCCTTTTCCCCATTCGTACTCCGTGGGCGCCAAAACACCCTCTCCACCCCACCCTCCTCCGTCCGCCGCCGTCCGCCACCCCATCCACCGCCGTCCTCCTCCACCATGCCGGAGCTGATACCCTGACGCCGTCGTCCATTACAAGAGATCGACCTCTCTCATCCATGGCTTCGGACCGGGATCCTTGCATCCCTTCCTCTCGCTTCATCCCCACCGTCGTTCACCTTGCCGGCGCCGCTCCTATGACCGTCTCGTCCACCGCGCCCCGCCGCCACCGTCTACCCTCCTATATCTGCTTCCACGCCACCGACAGCCATCGCTACCGCGGCACCTTCAAATTCTCAACAGATGCGTACACGACGCCGCACCAGAGGCGGTACTCTTTCGTATCTGCTCAACTTATTTATCGCATCAAGAAAATAGATTGCCACTGCTTTACTCTGATTTCTTGTCTTGGTTGCGAAGTTGCCTTTGTCCGGTTTGCACCTTCAGATCCGCCATGGCACGCTCAACACTATACTCCCAATGCTTATGGGTTTCCCCTTTTATATTCCACACTAGTTAAATCACAGTAGACTAAATTTCAAAATTGGGTCAGTCGATTTTTCAAAGCTCGCCGGAGTTCACCGGCGCGATCGAAGGGGCTCGGGTGGTTGTGGGGCCTCACCAAACGAAGAAAACTCGACGCGGGTGGGGGTTGGGGTAGGGGTGGTGGGTGGGGGTGGCGGAGGAACACAAGGCGGTGGGGGCCAGTGGTCCGGCCGGCGGCCCGTGCGGTGTTCTGTATGGGAAGAATCAGAGACAAGGAAGAAGAAGGGTTAGGAGAAGTAGGATCTTCATCCAACCACCTGAAATGGTCGAGAGACAGCTGGGAGTTGCATTCTTAATGCGCTCTGGTTCATCATGTGTGGGCACTGCGCAACCAACATTTTATTATCCAAAATCTGCTTGCTCTTCTTTACCATGTTCCTCTTCCGTTCTTCTTTAATATGTACTCTCTCCGTTCCTAAATACAAGTCTTTGTATAGATTCCACCATGGACTACATATGGAGCAAAATGAGTGAATCTACACTCTAAAATGTATCTGGATACATCTGTATGTGATCCATAATGGAAATCTCTACCAAGACTTATATTTTGGAACGGAGGGAGTATGATAGTAGTACAGTATGTTCCTTGTACTGAAGATGAGCAGGGACATTTGCAATGTAGAGGTCTATACGGTCGGTTGTGATGGACACTTTGAGCCTCTTTGATTCGTAGGATCTTGTAAACACAGGAATCGGATTTGTAATGGCCTGCCCACTTGAATCCTATAAGAATAGCAAGGAAATGCGGGGAGCTGTGTCGCCTTTGAGAGTTACACTGATATTAATAGTACCGCACCTTCACTTGAAGCCTTTCTAGCCGTACCGGCAATAGTAGCACATATATTCCAGCAAGTTCCACTTTGTTGATTTTACTCTGATGCTTAAGGTTTTCCCGTTATATGTACACTATGATCTATGTAGCTACTTCGTGTCGCACTAGCAGCAGTCCACTCTTGAAGCTAAACACTGCAATGACTTACAAAATTGGCACCAAGGCATTGAGTACCATTCTGGATGCAATGAAACTCATATGCTCCCCACCTGTTGATTATTGTTCAGAATATGATCCTAATGACTATTCTAACCTCGAGGAGTCAAAGGCAGATGGCCTGTCCTGTTCACCCATCAAGGTGCCTGTTCTAATTTGGCAATGTTTTAATGATTGCGGGTATCTTGCATATGTTGTCTTGCATTTCTTCTACTTTGTTGCACCGCCATCTGCTTAGTTTACTCATCATATATGTCGAGATGCCATGCCCATCCATTATCAATACATATTCCATCTGTCATTATACCATGTTTTTTCACTCAAATGTTTTTCTTGTGCATCACACATCAAAAAGGAAGAGGATGATTGCCGAACCTGAAGGAGCACCAGCAAAGTCCTTGAAAAACGTGGTGGTGCCGGAGAAATCAGATAGCACCCCACTTATATTGGTTGTACAACCAGTGACACAAAACGTAGGACCGACTCCAGCAGACTGTACCCATACTTCACTGGCCACACCACTAGCCCCACCACATACCCAGATCAATGCTGATTGACGATTGAATAAATAGCCGGAAGCAACAACTGCACGAGAGAGAAAGAGCGGATCCAACTAAGGAAATGTAGTACCTGTTCTGTCGGAGCTAATCATGCAAAGCTAGCGTAGCGCCAGGACCTGCACTCCAGCAAAAGGTATACCGATTTCATTTGCCATAGCACCAGCTGTACCATAGAAAAATCCCACTCCAGCAAAAAGTACAGCAAGTCCACCGGCCGAAGACCTATCCCAACTGCAGAGACGGCCAATTCCTGCAGATTGGAACCCCATTCCATTTATTCCCAGTTTAAAATACAATGCTTTCAATGTTGTGAAGGACTACGTGCATATATTCCCATCATGGGAAGATTATTGTGAAGACAAACACCATTTTCACATCTTCCTATCCAACTTACGTGTAAGTGCTATTATTCATGGTTATTATTTTCCTGTTTTCTGCTGATTGAACACATCAATGATTTACATTACATTGTTGTAACTAGGCGAGGGTCAATCTGGATAGTCATGACGAGCAAAGCTTGCTTGTGCTTTTCAAGGAAGCATTGCAGCAGTATCGGTGTTACCCGAGGAAATTACACTTTGACGGCAAGTCTATAAACGAATTTCTGGTGAAGTCTCCTGTGCTAAATTTAGAAGACATTGAATGGAAAAACCTTGTTATGCACTGGTCTCGTTCCCAGGATGATGTACTGTCTATGAAATCACATGACAATTTGAACTTCTACTTTTCCGCATGTGCCTTACAGATCTTTTTTGTAGGAAATCTGCTCGAAGAAGAATTCCGATTTGACAAGAACAACAGGATATCGCAAATATGCTGCCCGCTGATTTGCTCTTGTTAGTACTTGTTGTCCTGTATCACTGTAGTTGCATACATACCTGGTTCATTATGTGACAGCAGTATGCATGATAGCTTCCTTATCAATTGTTCGCTCCAAATTATCTGATCTGTATGAATGGTTACATTAGTGTAGAATATATCCAACGCCAATGTTTTTTAGCTCTACATTGTTCTTGTAAGTACATGATGTCCTTTATCAGTGTACTTATAATGACAGGTAGTTGTTCATGTACCATCACTCTGCAGCTTATTTTCCTTTGCCCTCCATTTTCTACACATCGGATCTATATTTACTCTTACCATAAGGTTGGTACTGAAGAAGTTTAGCTGTGCATTGCCCTTGGCTGTACCTTTTGCCTGTATCGCTGCACTTACATTTATAGCTACTTGGTTATGTAGCATCACTCTTCATCTTATCTTAAATATTCTCCATTTTTTCGTATATTATCACATCTATATTTACTCTTAACAAAATGTAGAATAAAGGCGATGCTTTTGAAGAAGATTATGTGGTAAACTTCTTGAATTGCGCCCCCCCATCAGCATGGACAAGGCCTTTATAGAGCCTGTCTTCACCAATAATGTAAGTTTGTCCATTTCAAGCCTTCAAACTGTGTTGTATATATTTGGTTAGGCATGACTGCAACAGCTGTTTATTTTTGGTGTTTGCATCAAATTGCTTGTTTAAAGTTTATTATGTAGTTCATAAACAAAAGTTTGTCCTTTCTCAATTTAAGTTTTTAGTTGTACAACCAAGTTCCTTCTTCATACCATGTAAATTAAACTATACAGAGCAAGTGATCTTCTTTTGCACTACATGTATGCTTCTGTTCTTCATCCGTAATCGAGTGGTGTGGTGAACCTACCCACTACAGCACAATGTCATATCCTGCAATGTCTTAACTATGAACAATGTCATATCATTCTACTATTATTTAAACCATCTCTTTATTTGCCAATCTGAAATGGTATAAATTGACAGCACACTAACCATTGATACTTATGAGTTCTTGATCTGTAATCCAGTGGTGTCGTGAAGCTGCCAACTTCTTCACAATGTCATTTCCTGCCATGTCTTGACCTGAAAAATACCATATTGTGTTAATGCAATTTTAAACTATGCCATTTTATTCGTCAGTAAGAAATGTGATGAATTGTCAGCACTGATACTTTTATGTGCAAAACCTGTCATCTGTCTGCTTGTTTATCTTTCAGAGTGAGGAAGATATAAGTGTTGAACAAGCACAGTCTCATCATCTTGCCCAGCAGGGCTAACCTTTCTTGAACTCTATTGAAGTGCTATTGGTTTTGTATATTATTTTGTCGGCGTGTTTATTTGCACTGGTGGCGATCTTTGATGCCCAGTGTATGTAATCTGTTGTCTGCTTGTGCTTTATTATCATAGTGGCGAACTTTGATGCCCAGTGGATGTAATATGCCGTAATTTCTTTATTGTATAGTCTAGGTTTTTTCTTATTCATGATGCTGCAGTTATTTTACTGTATATATATCCTGTCTTCGTAGTAAACCGGCCAAACCGTAAAATTACGGTACATAATCGGGTCGTCATGCAATCACGATATAGGTTGGGCCTGAAACGTGCCAAACAGCTCACGAGCCGGCAGCAGCCCGAAATGAACCCCGACCCATGATTGTGTGAATCAAATCACGGGCTTTTAACAGGCCAAAATTGTCTCGGTCCTTGTTTGGCCCAATCAGATATCGGCTGCGAGCAGGCCGGATGCAAACTGGGCCGTAGTTAGGCCCAACTATATGACGGGCTTTTAACAGGCTGAAATTAATATAGGGCCGAAATGTTAAAGGGGCCCTTAACAGGCCAAAACTAATATCAGGCCGAATTACTAAGTGGGCCTTTAGCAAGTGGGCCCAAAAGCATAGTGTCCAGTTGACGGGCTGAATCTGATATGGGCCATAATTAGGCCCAAAACCTCTTAAAGGGCTAGACCTGATCCGGGACGTAATTTGGCCCAGAACGTGGTAGGCTTTTAACGGGCCAGATCTCGTATGGGCCACTATTAGGCCCAGAGCATGACATGCCATTAATGGACCGGATCAAATATGGGCCGGCATTTGGCCCAAAACATGGCATCCAGTTAATGGGCCAGCCTACTAGGGTCCTCAAAATCTTGTGGGCCTACAGCTGGGCCGACCCATTAATGTCGGCGAAATCTCGTGGGCCTTTAGCTGGGCCGGCCCATTATGATCCGCAAGAATCTTGTGGGCCTTTACCTGGGCCGGCCCATTATGGCACACAAAAATCTTGTGGGCCTTTACCTGGGACGGCCCATTATGGCCCGCAAAATCTTGTGGGCCTTTAGCTGGGCCAGCCCATTATGGTTCGCAAAATCTCATGGGCCTTTAGCTGGGCCGGCCCATTATGGTCCGCAAAATCTTGTGGCCCTTCAGTTGGACCGGCCCATTTAAACTTGGTGGGCCGGTCCACATGTCAACATATCATAGGCGCATCTCGCCCATTGGATGAGTGACACCTGTGCCAATGCGGACCTGACACGTGTCTCCTCCAGCCAATGATGATTTTACACGTGGAAAATCCCCATTGGACGGGGCTGTTAACGGGTTATCGGATCCAAAATCCGACCCGATAGCTTAACGGTGTTCTGTTAAGGTGGATGCCACGTGTCGGTCACCCTTGATGAAAGCACTTCTGTGACGCGTGATTTATCGTCATGGAAGTGGACACTTTCGTGCTGATAATTTTGGTAATGTCATGGAACACTTCTACGATAGCACAGGTATGACTATCTTGATTCTGTCATAAAATCGTTATGGATGTACATGCATGACAGAAAACGCGACCTACTATGACAAACATGTATCATCACGGAAGTGTATTTTTTTGTAGTGGAGTTGGCATGAAGACAACGATGCTTCGATGGAGATCAAGATGTCAAGCCAATGACGATGGTGATCATGAATGTGCTTTGGAGATGGAGATCACAGGCACAAGATGATGATGGCCATATCATATCAGTTATATTGATTGCATGTGATGTTTATCCTTTATACATCTTATTTTGCTTAGATCGACGGTAGCATTATAAGATGACCTCTCACTAAATTTCAAGGTATAAGTGTTCTCCCTGAGTATGCACCGTTGCGAAAGTTCGTCGCACCGAGACACCACGTGATGATCGGGTGTGATAAACTCTACGTTCACATACAACGGGTGCAAGCTAATTTTGCACACGTAGAATACTCAGCTTAAACTTGACGAGCCTAGCATATGCAGATATGGCCTCGGAACACTGAGACCGAAAGGTCGAGTGTGAATCATATAGTAGATATGATCAACATAGTGATGTTCACCATTGAAAACTACTCCATCTCACGTGATGATTGGACATGGTTTAGTTGATATGGATCATGTGATCACTTAGATGATTAGAGAGATGTCTGTCTAAGTGGGAGTTCTTAAGTAATATGATTAATTGAACTTTAATTTATCATGAACTTAGTACCTAATAGTATTTTGCATGTCTATGTTGTTGTAGATAGATGGCCCGTGTTGTTGTTCCATTGAATTTTAATGCGTTCCTTGAGAAAGCAAAGTTGAAAGATGATGGTAGCAATTACACAGACTGGGTCCGTAACTTGAGGATTATCCTCATTGCTGCACAGAAGAATTACCTCCTGGAAGCACCGCTAGGTGCCAAACCCGCTGCAGGAGCAACGCCAGATGTTATGAACGTCTGGCAGAGCCAAAGCTGATGACTACTCGATAGTTCAGTGTGCCATGCTTTACGGCTTAGAATCGGGACTTCAACGACGTTTTGAACGTCATGGAGCATATGAGATGTTTTAGGAGTTGAAGTTAATATTTCAAGCAAATGCCCGAATTGAGAGATATGAAGTCTCCAATAAGTTCTACAGCTGCAAGATGGAGGAGAACAGTTCTGTCAATGAGCATATACTCAAAATGTCTGGGTATAATAATCACTTGATTCAATTGGGAGTTAATCTTCCAGATGATTGCGTCATTGACAGAATTCTCCAATCACTGCCACCAAGCTACAAGAGATTCATGATGAACTATAATATGCAAGGGATGAACAAGACTATTCCTGAGCTCTTCGCAATGCTGAAAGCTGCGGAGGTAGAAATCAAGAAGGAGCATCAAGTGTTGATGGTCAATAAGACCACTAGTTTCAAGAAAAAGGGCAAAGGGAAGAAGAAGGGGAACTTCAAGAAGAAAGGCAAGCAAGTTGCTGCTCAAGAGAAGAAACCCAAGTCTGGACCTAAGCCTGAAACTGAGTGCTTCTACTGCAAGCAGACTGGTCACTTGAAGCGGAACTGCCCCAAGTATTTGGCGGATAAGAAGGATGGCAAGGTGAACAAAGGTATATGTGATATACATGTTATTGATGTGTACCTTACTAATGCTCGCAGTAGCACCTGGGTATTTGATACTGGTTCTGTTGCTAATATTTGCAACTCGAAACAGGGACTACGGATTAAGCGAAGATTGGCTAAGGACGAGGTGACGATGCGCGTGGGAAACGGTTCCAAAGTCGATGTGATCGCGGTCGGCACGCTACCTCTACATCTACCTTCGGGATTAGTATTAGACCTAAATAATTGTTATTTGGTGCCAGCGTTGAGCATGAACATTATATCTGGATCTGGTTTAATGCGAGACGGTTATTCATTTAAATCAGAGAATAATGGTTGTTCTATTTATATGAGTAATATCTTTTATGGTCATGCATCCTTGAAGAGCGGTCTATTCTTGTTGAATCTCGATAGTAGTGATACACATATTCATAATGTTGAAACCAAAAGATGCAGAGTTGATAAAGATGGTTCAACTTATTTTTGGCACTGCCGTTTAGGTCATATCGGTGTAAAGCGCATGAAGAAGCTCCATACTGATGGACTTTTGGAACCACTTGATTATGAATCACTTGGTACTTGCGAACCGTGCCTCATGGGCAAGATGACTAAAACACCGTTCTCCGGTACTATGGAGAGAGCAACAGATTTGTTGGAAATCATACATACAGATGTATGTGGTCCGATGAATATTGAGGCTCGTGGCGGATATCGTTATTTTCTCACCTTCACAGATGACTTAAGCAGTTATGGGTATATCTACTTAATAAAACATAAGTCTGAAACATTTGAAAAGTTCAAAGAATTTCAGAGTGAAGTTGAAAATCATCGGAACAAGAAAATAAAGTTTCTACGATCTGATCGTGGAGGAGAATATTTGAGTTACGAGTTTCGTGTACATTTGAAGCAATGCGGAATAGTTTCGCAACTCACGCCACCTGGAACACCACAGCGTAATGGTGTGTCCGAATGTCGTAATCGTACTTTACTAGATATGGTGCGATCTATGATGTCTCTTACTGATTTACCGCTATCATTTTGGGGTTATGCTTTAGAGACGGCCGCATTCACGTTGAATAGGGCACCATCGAAATCCGTTGAGACGACTCCTTATGAACTATGGTTTGGCAAGAAAACAAAGTTGTCGTTTCTGAATGTTTGGGGCTGCGATGCTTATGTGAAAAAACTTCAACTTGATAAGCTCGAACCCAAATCGGAGAAATGTGTCTTCATAGGATATCCAAAGGAAACTATTGGATACACCTTCTATCACAGATCCGAAGGCAAGACTTTTGTTGCTAAATTTGGAAACTTTCTGGAGAAGGAGTTTCTCTCGAAAGATGTGAGTGGGAGGAAAGTAGAACTTGATGAGGTAACTGTACCTGCTCCCTTATTGGAAAGTAGTACATCACAGAAAACTGTTTCTGCAACACCTACACCAATTAGTGAGGAAGCTAATGATAATGATCATGAAACTTCAGGACAAGATACTACTGAACCTCGTAGATCAACCAGAGTAAGAACCGCGCCAGAGTGGTACGGTAATCCTGTTCTGGAAATCATGCTGCTAGATCATGATGAACCTACGAACTATGAAGAAGCGATGGTGAGCCCAGATTCCGCAAAATGGCTTGAAGCCATGAAATCTGAGATGGGATCGATGTATGAGAACAAAGCATGGACTTTGGTTGACTTGCCCGACGATCGGCAAGCAATTGAGAATAAATGGATCTTCAAGAAAAAGACTGACGTTGACGGTAATATTACTGTCTACAAAGCTCGACTTGTCGCAAAAGGTTTTCGACAAGTTCAAGGGGTTGACTACGATGAGACCTTCTCACCCGTAGCGATGCTTAAGTCTGTCCGAATCATGTTAGCAATTGCCACATTTTATGATTATGAAATTTGGCAGATGGATGTCAAAACTGCATTCCTGAATGGATTTCTAGAAGAAGAGTTGTATATGATGCAACCGGAAGGTTTTGTCGATCCAAAGGGAGCTAACAAAGTGTGCAAGCTCCAGCGATCCATTTATGGACTGGTGCAAGCCTCTCGGAGTTGGAAGAAACGCTTTGATAGTGTGATCAAAGCATTTGGTTTTATACAGACTTTCGGAGAAGCCTGTATTTACAAGAAAGTGAGTGGGAGCTCTGTAGCATTTCAGATATTATATGTGGATGACATATTACTGATTGGAAATGATATATAATTTCTGGATAGCATAAAGGGATACTTGAATAAGAGTTTTTCAATGAAAGACCTCGGTGAAGCTGCTTACATGTTAGGCATAAAGATCTATAGAGACAGATCAAGACGCTTAATTGGACTTTCACAAAGCACATACCTTGACAAGATTTTGAAGAAGTTCAAAATGGATCAAGCAAAGAAAGGGTTCTTGCCTGTGTTACAAGGTGTGAAGTTGAGTCAGACTCGATGCCCGACCACTGCAAAAGATAGAGAGAAAATGAAAGATGTTCCCTATGCTTCAGCCATAGGCTCTATCATGTATGCAATGCTGTGTACTAGACCTGATGTGTGCCTTGCTATAAGTTTAGCAGGGAGGTACCAAAGTAATCCAGGAGTGGATCACTGGACAGCGGTCAAGAACATCCTGAAGTACCTGGAAAGGACTAAGGATATGTTTCTCGTATATGGAGGTGACAAAGAGCTCATTGTAAACGGTTACGTTGATGCAAGCTTTGACACTGATCCGGACAATTCTAAATCGCAAACCGGATACGTGTTTACATTAAACGGTGGAGCTGTCAGTTGGTGCAGTTCTAAACAAAGCGTCGTGGCGGGATCTACATGTGAAGCGGAGTACATAGCTGCTTCGGAAGCAGCAAACGAAGGAGTCTGGATGAAGGAGTTCATATCCGATCTAGGTGTCATAACTAGTGGATCGGGTCCAATGAAAATCTTTTGTGACAATACTGGTGCAATTGCCTTGGCAAAGGAATCCAGATTTCACAAAAAGAACCAAGCACATCAAGAGACGCTTCAATTCCATCCGGGATCTAGTCCAGGTGGGAGACATAGAGATTTGCAAGATACATACGGATCTGAATGTAGCAGACCCGTTGACTAAGCCTCTTCCACGAGCAAAACATGATCAGCACCAAGGCTCCATGGGTGTTAGAATCATTACTGTGTAATCTAGATTATTGACTCTAGTGCAAGTGGGAGACTGAAGGAAATATGCCATAGAGGCAATAATAAAGTTATTATTTATTTCCTCATATATCATGATAAATGTTAATTATTCATGCTAGAATTGTATTAACCGGAAACATAATACATGTGCGAATATATAAACAAACAGAGTGTCACTAGTATGCCTCTACTTGACTAGCTTGTTAATCAAAGATGGTTATGTTTCCTAACCATGAACAAAGAGTTGTTATTTGATTAACAAGGTCACATCATTAGTTGAATGATCTGATTGACATGACCCATTCCATTAGCTTAGCACCCGATCGTTTAGTATGTTGCTATTGCTTTCTTCATGACTTATACATGTTCCTATGACTATGAGATTATGCAACTCCCGTTTACCGGAGGAACACTTTGTGTGCTACCAAACGTCACAACGTAACTGGGTGATTATAAAGGTGCTCTACAGGTGTCTCCAAAGGTACTTGTTGGGTTGGCGTATTTCGATATTAGGATTTGTCACTCCGAATGTCGGAGAGGTATCTCTGGGCCCTCTCGGTAATGCACATCACATAAGCCTTGCAAGCATTACAACTAATGTGTTAGTTGTGAGATGATGTATTACGGAACGAGTAAAGAGACTTGCCGATAACAACATTGAACTAGGTATTGGATACCGACGATCGAATCTCGGGCAAGTAACATACCGATGACAAAGGGAACAACGTATGTTGTTATGCGGTCTGACCGATAAAGATCTTCATAGAATATGTAGGAGCCAATATGGGCATCCAGGTCCCGCTATTGGTTATTGACCGGAGACGTATCTCGGTCATGTCTATATTGTTCTCGAACCGTAGGGTCTGCACACTTAACGTTACGATGACAGTTATTATGAGTTTATGTATTTTGATGTACCGAAGGTTGTTCGGAGTCCCGGATGTGATCGTGGACATGACGAGGAGTCTCGGAATGGTCGAGACATAAAGATCGATATATTGGACGACTATATTCGGACACCGGAATTGTTCCGGGTGATTTCGGATAAAACCGGAGTGCCGGAGGGGTTACCGGAACCCCTCGGGGAAGTAATGGGCCTTATTGGGCCTGAGGGGAGAGAGAGGGAAGCAGCCCAGGAGGTGGCGCGCCCCCCTCATGGGCTGTCCGAATAGGACTAGGAGGGGGGGGGGGGCGCGGCCCCCCTTTCCCTCTCCCTCTCCCTCTCTTTCCTTCCCCCTCCCTATTCCTAGTTGGACTAGGAAAGGGGAGTCCTACTCCCACTAGGAGAAGGACTCCCCCCTCTCCTTGGCGCACCCAAGGGCCGGCCGGCCTCCCCCTTGCTCCTTTATATACGGGGGCAGGGGGGCACCCTAGAACACACAAGTTGATCTTCGTGATCGTTCCTTAGCCGTGTGCGGTGCCCCCCTCCACGATATTACACCTCGATCATATTGTAGCGGTCCTTAGGCGAATCCCTGCGATGGTTAAACATCAAGATCGTCACCGCACCGTCGTGCTGACGAAACTCCTCCCCGAAGCTTTGCTGGATCGGAGCCCGGGGTGCGTCATCGAGCTGTACGTGTGTCAAGAACTCGGAGGTGCCGGAGTAACGGTGCTTGGATCGGTTGGACCGGGAAGACGTACGACTACTTCCTCTACGTTGCGTCAACGCTTCCGCTTCGGTCTACGAGGGTACGTAGACAACACTCTCCCCTCTCGTTGCTGTGCATCACCATGATCTTGCGTGTGCGTAGGAATTTTTTTGAAATTACTACGTTCCCCAACAGGGGTCACATCGATCGTGAGTCTCTGCTCGTTACCGCGCGTTCCTAATCCACTACGATTTGGATATTTGATCCGAGGGGCCTCTGGCCTGATAGCACTAACCATCACGTGGGCATAGTATGGGCGTTCTGCGTGGTATACATCAGCCGAAGCTTAATAGACGTCAGCGACCGAGCGGCGCGCGCCGGGTTGGACTGGAAAGCACCTACCTTGTTGAAGGAGGTAGCTAGGTCTGCTCACCGGCCGCCCACGCAACGTGCAGGAGTTCCCGGGGAGATGGCCCATGACCCCTGGGGGCATAGGTTTAGTCCGGCGTGCTGGCCTCTCTATTAAGCCTAGGTCGGGTTGCGGCGTATTGTTTGGCCGAGGCCGGGCATGACCCAGGAAAGTGTGTCTGGCCGGAGTAATCAAGCGTGGTGGGTAAGTTGGTGCACCCCTGCAGGGAAGAAAACATCTATCGATAGCCTGTCCTACGGTAACGGACACTTGGAGTTGTATCCCGATCGATACAACTAGAACTGAATACTTGTGATGAGAACTGGATGATGATGAGAACTGGATTGTGATGATAACTGGATAGTATGGCTCTGGGATTGCTTTCTCGCAGGGAGTCGAGAAAGGATCTCTGGCCGAGGTTGATAACACTTCTACTGCCTTACTTTATGCTTCTCTACTCCCTCCTGTTGCTACAAGATGGTGGTTTCCAGAAGATGCTAGTCTTCGATAGGCTAGGCTTTTCCCTTCCCTTATGGCATTCTGCAGTTTAGTCCACAGATACAACCCATTCCTTTGATACAGATGCATACTTAGTTTAGATATGATGTAAGTCTTGCGAGTACTTTGGATGAGTACTCACGGTTGCTTTGCTACTTCTTTTCCCCTATACCCGATTGTTGCGACCAGATGACGGATCCTAGGAGCCAGACGACGCCACTGATGACTACTACTACCCGGAGGATGCCTACTACTACGTGAAGACCGTAGACGACTAGGAGTAGTTAGGAGGCTCCCAGGCAGGAGGCCTTGCCTTTTCGATCGTTGTTGCTTTTGTGCTAGCCTTCTTAAGGCAATCTTGTTTAACTCATGTCTGTACTCAGATATTGTTGCTTCCGCTGACTCTTGTGTTTACGAGCTTATGTATTCGAGCCCTCGAGGCCCCTAGCTTGTAATATAAAGCTTGTATCTCTTTAATTTGTGTCTATAGTTGTGTTGTGATATCTTCCCGTGAGTCCTTGATCGTGATCGTACACATTTGCGTGTATGATTAGTGTACGATTGAATCGAGGGCGTCACAAGTTGGTATCAGAGCCGACTGCCTGTAGGAATCCCCCTTCCACACTCCTTGGCCGAAGTTGAGTCTAGACATTACAAAACTTTTTACTAACATGGTTGTGTGCCGTACGGGCCCGCATCGCCATATGGGTGGTATTAGGATCTTTTACACCTCGTCTATACTCTGGGACCTTGTTCTCTCTTCTATTCAGGGTTAAATGAATTTACTAACTACATTAGGTTCTCGTAACGACTTTCCCCGGAGAGCCCCTTCATTCCGGATGGTTGCCTGCTTCACCAGAAGAATTCGAAGATCCTCTTTGATCTACTCCCGACAACTTGTGATTATTTCTTTTGCAACCCCTTAACACCGTTGAATCCATATGGATAAACGTGTACCCTCACTGTTCTTACTTCCATCCCTAGTCGCTCTTGTTGTTACAAGATACCTGAAAGTATTCTTTGACTTTCTAGAATCCTTTTTCCGACTGCCTTGCAGCTCTTTTCCGCCTGAATAACCCTACGAAAAATTCCTCATACTTATCGGAGATTCGTTCATCCCAGTTGATATTATGTCTCACCAAATTTCTTCGAATGCAATTCGATCTCCCTTAGATCCTCTGCAGCCTAGTGCTCCCGAAAGTCTTGTCTTCCTGCATTATGGCTAAATCCATATGTCTAACAATATTCATTAACATCCTTTGTCCTTGTCATCCTGAGCCTATTGATTCTTTATGTTGCGATTGCTCAGAATCATCAGTCGAACCCTCAAATTTGACCTTCCTGCTCATACGTCATTCTAGACATGAGTTGGATATCGGCCAATCATGTTGTAATGATTGTCCACCTAGTTCCCTTCAACTTGAATGTCGAATTATTCAGCTGTTTCTATAATCTGTTGCCTTTGCATTCTTTCCCCCTTCTGATTGAGTACATATACTCACATCAGATCCATTGAGGACCGCTAAATCCTTTGTGGGATTGTTATCGAGCAATGTCTTTCATATTCAAAATCTCATGCACTCTTCCCCTGATACATATTGCCTTCGGTAAACTGTATCCTCTGCTTATTGTAAACCATGCTCTGCTATTGAGCTGATGTTATATGCTCTCGAAGTTAGTGGTAGGTGTTCCTAAGATACCCCTATGGGTTGATCATATGCCTTCCCTAATCCGTGTGAACTCAAAAGAGATGTGAGTCTTACTCTTCTGGTACTTCACCAGATAAATCTTCTGCACTACAATTTCTTCGAGAACGAGGAGTGAATGAAAGGTTATGCATTGAAGAAGTGGGAGTCGACCTTCAACCTTTGTGTTCATGCCCATGGACCCGATGTAGAACTTATCATGGAAGCTACTCATAAAAATAATTATTTCTTGGGTACAAGCTCATCTTGTATCCATGAATTGATCCTTGCTATCATGATTCCGACCATATTTCCTCCTTGATTCCATTTACTGGATAAGTTAAAATACTTATCCTCTGCAAATCATTTCCCCCGTCCAACCTCTACTCCGATTTACCTTCTGGCATTACACCTAGTACTTGATACTGGGAAGCTTTACACCTCATCACATCATTCCTAGCCTGATCGGCTATATTTTTATCATGTCAACTTTTTAACTGGGCTACCTGGTCCGTATGCCCGGAGCAACTTCCGACGATGAGCTAAGCTTACATCGATCTTCCTCATCTTAGCATTTCACCTCGAACAACAAGCTTGACTTTGAGCTTGTGTCATACCCATGGTTCCAATAACCTTTTGCTTCATCATTCCTTTGACTGAATGTCATCGCTGATCGATTACCTCTTCATGAAATATCTCGACAAATGTGTCATGATCATCATCAACATTCTGAGCTTTTCTAGGATATCAATCGAATTCATGATGAGAAATACAATCCTTCCCCTCAATGATTTATGTTATCATCGATAACATTCTTGCCTTCCCCAACACAAACTGGTTCATATAATTTTGGAAATACATCCTTGTTGACATGTCGATGGATTGCTACTGAACCCATCGGTCACCTCCTCATCTTTTTCCTAATAAAATAACATGTTATGTTCTAGAAATTCCCGATGGATCCTTGGTGTATCCAAAGTCCAACCTTTGCTTGAAACCATGTCAATGCTATCTCGAAGCATGTCTGTGGTGATCCGATCTCCAATGAGAACATTTGAAGCACGATACTAATTTTTTTATCAATTATCCAAACACCGTTGTATGGGTAATGTCAGGAATTTTCTTCCCCCTTACCTAAATGGTTCTATACTTCTATCCTGTCATGGATATCATGCTCTGCTTGTCCTTGGGAAGGATATACCCCTGAAATATGTGTTTAGACACATTTTTCCTTTCCATTGTTCTGCTTAACCTGAAGATCACGTTTTCCTTTCCATTGGTTTGTTCGACCTTTCTGGTGATCTATATGATATAAGCAGAAATATTTCCCTGCTTATGTAAACACCTCGGTGTACAAACTGTCCGTAAGACCCTATTACTATTGTGGACGACTTTCTGGTAGCCACCGATGGACGAGAACTTTGCCTATTGGCCCGCCTCGTTCAACGAGTAGGATAATGGTTCTCTTCGTCCCTCGCCCTTGGTACCAACGTTGTTGCCGACATAACTGATAGGCTACCCTCTGACATACCTTGCTATCATAACCATGCAAGATGCCAACACCCTTCCTACTTTTAACCCACATGGTGGGCCCATAACCCACAGTTCCACAGGATCGGAACCCGACTCTCCTGTATATCTTTTATTTTGAAGTATCATATGCTCTTGGCTTTGTGTGTTGTCACGAGCCACCTTTCGAGAGATGATCTATTCCCGATGCTCTGGACCCCCTTTCTCACACTTTGTTCAGGTATCAATCGTTTGTCCATTCAGTTGAAACTTCCTATTGTACCTTCATACTTTGCTCTCGATGTTTTATTAAGTTTCGACTCGAGAGATACTTTTGCCTCTTTCCCTGAATTGTTCACAGGATAATTAACCCTTTAAGGGTCAGTTCTCCCGAAGTTACTCTTTACATCCCCACTTAAATGTTGGGACGAGATTTCTTTTAGTGGAGGAGATTTGTAACACCCCCAGTGTCATGCTACAGTACTCCCCTGTTAATGGTGCCATGACATCATGTTACTGTTGCTAATCTTCACTTGATCCAAATCGCAATTCAAATTCGAATCCAATCTAAAGTCAAAATTTCAAATTCGTCAAACTTCAAAATAAAAATGTTCAAGGTGTGGAAAATAATCCATGTATATTTTTCATGTTGGAAACAATCTCTTTTGGATTCCCAAAGTGCCCCTGGAAATTATTTAGTGGTCCAACAACATTTAAAATTGGCCTTTTCAATTTCTATAATGGTTAGACATCTCCTTTTCACTCCATACTTTTTGTTCCATCTCATTATATTGTGTTAGAATTAGGTGCCGAGTTTCGTTCAAAACAAAACTCATTTGTTACTAAAAGAAAATATGGAGCTGAGGCTAAATTTTAATAAACAGAAAGTTTAAAAGGAAAAGAAAACTGTTAAAGAAAACAAATGTGAGAGAGAGGCCCACTACCCCCTGGACCTTAGCCATCTAGCGGCCCAACCCCGTAGCCCACCTCCCCGGTCGTCCTCCTCTTTCCCTGTTCATCGGACCGGGGCTCCTCCCGCGCGTCCCTGCCGCACCACATCGTCGGTGTTGCCCCGGAGGGGATAATAACGACGTGACCCTCCCCCTCGGCCTCGTCAGCTCCCCCTCGCACAAATATCTCCCTCTCCCCTCCCCTTCTCAGATCCGCCGAGATGTGCTCGCCCGAGCGGGCTCGTCGTCGTTGCCGCGCCGTGCGCGTGGCCACCGTCCCTTGTACTGCGTCCGCTCATGTCTCGGGAGGTCCTCGGCATCGACTACGTCGCCTGCGTCGCGGGGTTGAAGATGACGGGACGCCTCGATGTCGTCTTCTTCTTCCCCTCCGTCCGCCTCGATTGGGTCGCCTCGCCTTCTTCGTCTCTGGCCACCGCGCGTCTTCCCCGGGCCTTCTCTGCAACGGTCGTGAGCCCCCGATTCTCCTCCCTCTCCCCGTAGCCGTAGCCACGCCGCCACTGTGCCATGCTCTACCGCCCGTGCGTGCCGGCGTTGGCCGCCCCCATGCGTCCCGTGGCCCCTTGTAGTCGTCGTCGTGCCCTCCTGGCATCGCGTCCGCGCCCACCGCGCGAAGCCTGCGAACCTAACGCGCTCCGGCGCACGCCCTGCGCCTACCTACACCCGATGCCGCTGCTACCTGCTATGAGCTGCGCTGCTGCTGTCTGCTTCTGCCGTCGTTGCCCCGCTGTGCCTCTGCCCCCTCGACCGCTCTGCCACGCGCGCCCAGCCGCCACGGCCCTCGCCGCAGCCCCGCTCGCAGCCGCGCGGCCTTCGCCGCTGCAGCTCGTCGCCCGCTGCCCTCGCTGCTCCTCGGGCGCTTCTCGCCCACCATGCTGCTCCGCCCGTCGCTAGCCGCTGCTCCCGGCGTTCCCTGGCTCACGCCCTCTCGCCCCGCTACTCTGCTTCCTGCAGCCGCACTGCTCACCACCACTTACGCTGCCGCACGCGGGCGCCCGTAGCCGGTGCCTGCTGCAATGCTGCACAGCTTCAGTAACATTCTGTTACTGTAGCTATTGCTAGCTTTTCATTTTCTACAACGACTAACCCTCTGGATGGCCCCTAAACAGCGACTAAACGACTTTTAACTGGAGCAAAACTATTATGGGGAGGTAGTACACTTGACAATGCTCAAATGTTTCCATTGGGCCAAATCCATTTGGTGCATGCATTAAATTCGACGAAAATCACAAAATGCTATCTTTTGTTAGCAGAAACAGAGCTGTGTGCGTGAGTGTGTTGTGTGTGTGCATGGGAGGCAGGGCTAGCTCACTACCAAGTGGGGATGGCCCTGATTAGTTTAGGCTGATTAAATACTTAGGGCATCTCCAGCCGTTGGCCCCCAGGAGGGGCAAAAAATCGCCCCCTGGGGGCGCGCCGGCGCTAAACCGCACACTGGGGGCGTGATGCCCCCCAGTCGCGGCGCTCACGTTTGTTTTAAAAATTCAAATACGGCGCAAACACGACTGAAATTTGACGCAAACATCGGCGAGTTCGTTCAAACTTAACCATATTTTACAAAAGAAGAAAAAAAAACTTCCGCGGGCTACCCCCGCCGTCTCCCTCGCCGCCCGCCACGCCGCCTACATGCCGAGGAGGCGGTAGAACCGCGTGTAGTCGCCGCTGTCGTCGTCGTCGTCGACGGCCCCGCCTGAGCCTCCGCCGTCCCTGCTGCATCCCTCCCCCGGTTGGCGCGGCGGATTGGACGGTCCGGGGGCGTCGTCGTCGTCGTCGCTGTCGAGGACCACGACGCCGTGCTCGTCCTCGCGCCCACGCTTGCGGGCGGCGATCTTCTCCAGGGCCCGGCGCTGCCGGACCATCTCGTCGCGGAGGTAGTCGTCCCGCGCCCACCGGAGGGCGTCCTCGTCGGAGATGCCGCGCTGGGCTATCTCCTCGTACTCCGCGGGGAGGCCGCGCTCCGGCTTGGGCTTGACGAGGACGAAGCGGCCGGTGGGTGGGGAGGCGTTGGCACCGATGCGGACACCGGAGCTGCCCGTGCGGGCACTGCCGGCGTGCCCTGGGGCTCCGGCTTGGCGGGGCGGAGGCAGGGCGAGCCGCCGGACAACGAGGAGGACCCCCAGTCTCCATGCGCCTCGGGGTCCAGGAGCTTCCCCGGCGGCGTTAGAAGGACGGGGGATCGGGGTACTCGAGGCGCGGCGTGTTGCCGCCCT
This sequence comes from Triticum urartu, assembly GCF_003073215.2. Taxonomy (NCBI): domain Eukaryota; kingdom Viridiplantae; phylum Streptophyta; class Magnoliopsida; order Poales; family Poaceae; genus Triticum; species Triticum urartu. The sequence continues at coordinate 447,128,136 of NC_053025.1, read as the reverse complement.
CGATGTACTCGAGGACGGCCTCCAACGTGCGCCCGGGCACGCCCCACCACCGGCGCCGGCCATTGGCGTTGAGCCTGCCGGAGGGCACGACGCCGTTGGTGGCCTCGAGCTGCTCGGCGTGACGGCGACGGAAGTAGGGCTCCCAGAGCGGGATGTCGGGGACGTACCGTGGCCCCTCCCTCGCCGCCCGCGGCAGGGACGCGTGGATGCGTGTGATCTCCGCACGCCGCGCCGCCCCGGTGGGTGGTGTTGGCACCGGCACGCCGCCGGCGCTGATCCTCCACGCGCTGGGCACCCGCATGTCCGGCGGGACCGGGTACCCGGCCTCATAAAGGAGGCGAGCCTCGTCTTCATGGAGATGGCGGCGGCCGAAGCCGTTCGCCGCCGCGCCGTCACCAGGGAAGCGCTCGGCCATGGGTGGAGGCGGCGAGAGAGAGGAGAGGGAGGAACGGCGACGGCGAGAGAGAGGAGAGGGAGGGACGACGGCGAGAGAGTGTGATCGCCGAGCACGCTGGTGCGCGTCTTATATAGGCCGAGACGCCGCCCGTACGCGTGGCCGCCGTGTGTACGCGTGGCGGGCGAGGGAGGGCGAGGGTGGCGAGTCGTCCGGCCTTCACTGCGCCGCCCGTGAGGCATCAATGGTGCAGGTTGACCGGCGCGGCAGTGCGGCAGCTTTGGCATTGATTCGCCGCGGGAAACGAGGCGATGAGGACGACGAAGGGGCGAGAAGAGAGCCGTGTCGCTGAGCGGCGGGCCCATGGCTTTTTCGCGCCAAAAAAGTTCGCCCGGCGCCCCCGGGCGCCCCCCAGCGCGCCAGGTTCGGCCTGGGTCCGTCGGCGCTGTTTTCAGCCCAGGCCGGCGAAAATCGGGCTCCTGGGGGCGCGACTGGGCCGATTTTTCAGCGCCGGCGCAAGAAAAACGCCTGGGGAGGCCTTCCTGGGGACGCGGCTGGAGATGCCCTTAGTGGTCAGAGTAGTTAGACTAATTAGTACTACTTAGGATAATTGCTAGCCTATGTCATGTGGCCCCCTATGTTAATTTTAACCCCTCCATTTTAGTTTAGCCATCAATTAAATTATGTGCCAATGACATGTGGGCCACATCCCCCTTTTTGACTAATCATTTTGACTTGGTCAAATTTGGATTACATTAACTAAAAATGTTCCAGAAAATCTTTAAATCTTTGATAATTGATATAAAATAAACCGTAGCTCAGATCAAAATACTTCCTACATGAAAGTTGCTCAGAACGATGAGACGAATAAGAATACGCGATCCGTTTACCTGTCAGATGCCTCTAACTATCTGAACCTGGAACATTCCCCCTCCGGTCATCTGTCTGACACAGGACCGAAACCGGGAAAACATTCCCGGTTGAATTGCCCCTTCACCTATATCGTGTAGCCATACGTTAGGTCACACCCGACACATCATATTGCCACGTTATGCTTTGTGATGCTATGTTTGCTTTATATTTACTGTTTCTTTCCCCTCTCCTCTCCGGTAGATCCCGAGACCGATGCTGCCCTTGTGATCAACTACGTCGACGACGACACCCCTCCTTGCCAGAGCAACCAGGCAAGCAAACCCCCCTTGAGCATTCCGATATCGCCCATTTCTTTCTCTCTCATGCTTGCATTAGAACTGCTACTGTTTTCTGTATGATCCTACTCTGATGCATAGCCTGTTGTTGTTACCTGCTTTCATACCTTACCTGCTTATCCTAAACTGCTTAGTATAGGATGGTTAATGATCCATCAGTGACCCCCACCTTGTCCCAGTTGCCTTGCTTTATGTTTGATGACTCGATCAACACGATCGACGTCCAGGCCCCGACACTTCACATCACCCCCCTAGTTGTACGACTCTGCAGAGTTACCATCGAGTGCCGAGGGTGGAACCTCTCACATCACTCCGGATGAGATCTCTGTAGTGTAGCTATCCGGTCGTGGTCATCGAGGGTGATTTCCTCCTTAACCACCTCCGGTACGGCTCTGTCCTGCAACCCCTCAAGTGTGAACCTCGAGGGTGGATCCTCTTACGTTCACCTTGATGAAAACATCGAGTGGAATTCACCGAGGGTGATTCCTCGGGTTTTCCCTTTGGTGTTAGACACACAGTTACTATGATTACTATGACTTTACACTGAGCCATGTTACTAAAGACGGGACGACCTTGAGGGGTACCCGCGCGAGCTTAATAGTGAGTGATGTGGAGTCGGGTTGACCTGGAAGGTGCCCGCAAGATACTTACGAGGCGTGGCCGGGCATTCTTAGCCCTTGTCGCAAGTACTCGAGACGGGGCGACGGGGTTGAATGAAATATGCCCTAGAAGCAATAATAAAGTTATTATTTATTTCCTCATATATCATGATAAATGTTTATTATTCATGCTAGAATTGTATTAACCGGAAACATAATACATGTGTGAATATAAACAAACAGAGTGTCACTAGTATGCCTCTACTTGACTAGCTTGTTAATCAAAGATGGTTATGTTTCCTAACCATGAACAAAGAGTTGTTATTTGATTAACAAGGTCACATCATTAGTTGAATGATCTGATTGACATGACCCATTCCATTAGCTTAGCACCCGATCGTTTAGTATGTTGCTATTGCTTTCTTCATGACTTATACATGTTCCTATGACTATGAGATTATGCAACTCCCATTTACCGGAGGAACACTTTGTGTGCTACCAAACGTCACAACGTAACTGGGTGATTATAAAGGTGCTCTACAGGTGTCTCCAAAGGTACGTGTTGGGTTGGCGTATTTCGAGATTAGGATTTGTCACTCCGAATGTCGGAGAGGTATCTCTGGGCCCTCTCGGTAATGCACATCACATAAGCCTTGCAAGCATTACAACTAATGTGTTAGTTGTGAGATGATGTATTACGGAACGAGTAAAGAGACTTGCCGATAACGAGATTGAACTAGGTATTGGATACCGACGATCGAATCTCGGGCAAGTAACATACCGATGACAAAGGGAACAACGTAGGTATGTTGTTATGCGGTCTGACCGATAAAGATCTTCGTAGAATATGTAGGAGCCAATATGGGCATCCAGGTCCCGCTATTGGTTATTGACCGGAGACGTATCTCGGTCATGTCTACATTGTTCTCGAACCGTAGGGTCCGCACACTTAACGTTACGATGACAGTTATTATGAGTTTATGTATTTTGGTGTACCGAAGGTTGTTCGGAGTCCCAGATGTGATCATGGACATGACGAGGAGTCTCGGAATGGTTGAGACATAAAGATCGATATATTGGACGACTATATTCGGACACCGGAATTGTTCCGGGTGATTTCGGACAAAACCGGAGTGCCAGAGGGGTTACCGGAACCCCTCGGGGAAGTAATGGGCCATATTGGGCCTGAGGGGAGAGACAGGGCAGCAGCCCAGGAGGTGGCGCGCCCCCCCTCATGGGGAGTCCGAATAGGACTAGGAGGGGGGGCGGCCCCCCTTTCCCTCTCCCTCTCTTTCCTTCCCCCTCCCTATTCCTAGTTGGACTAGGAAAGGGGAGTCCTACTCCTACTAGGAGAAGGACTCCCCCCTCTCCTTGGCGCACCCAAGGGCCGGCCAGCCTCACCCTTGCTCCTTTATATACGGGGGCAGGGGGGCACCCTAGAACACACAAGTTGATCTTCGTGATCGTTCCTTAGCCATGTGCGGTGCCCCCCTCCACGATATTACACCTCGATCATATTGTAGCGGTGCTTAGGCGAAGCCCTGCGACGGTTAAACATCAAGATCGTCACCACGCCGTCGTGCTGACGAAACTCCTCCCCGAAGCTTTGCTGGATCGGAGCCCGGGGTGCGTCATCGAGCTGTACGTGTGTCAAGAACTCGGAGGTGCCGGAGTAACGGTGCTTGGATCGGTTGGACCGGGAAGACGTACGACTACTTCCTCTACGTTGCGTCAACGCTTCCGCTTCGGTCTACGAGGGTACGTAGACAACACTCTCCCCTCTCGTTGCTGTGCATCACCATGATCTTGCGTGTGCGTAGTAATTTTTTTGAAATTACTACGTTCCCCAACAGTCTACCCCGGCACCAGCTTCTCTTGCAGCGATATGATGATGAAGATGCAGTTCTTTGATATGGGGTTCGGTTCGATTCGTTTCGCTCCCATGTACCAGGAGGCCAGCTACATGCGGCCGATCTCATCTCATTTTTATTTGGCTTTGGTGAGTATGAGACATTCAGTTAATTTCTTGAAATTGCTATATTCGTCTATGTGCGTCGTTGTAATCATCGTGTTCTTTGAACCAAATCATATTTAATTCCAATGTAATCATTAAAATTGTTATTCAGTTGATCTCTTCCCTATGTTGTTTGTTTGATCTCTATTGTTTAGTTGGTCGTAAATCTTGAGTTGCACCTATTTTTTGTGTCAGCGCCGTGTTTTCTTAGGCATAGTTGCACCAGCTACATGCTAGACAATTGATTGATTGACAATTGATTGATTGCTGAATGTTGGTTGTGTGTTGGGAGATCTATTGTTGGGGCCTTTAGTTTCATGCTATTTTTGGTGTATGCTTTTTTGTGATAGAAACAAGTTGAAGATTCGTTCTCCTAGAGCAAGCTAAATGTTATGGATGACTTGCCTGGATAAATATTTGTGAATTAATTATCTTTTATGACTTAATTACATGGTGACAGCTCGCCAAGCGCAAACATCAGAAATAGCGATGATCCACATTGTGTTCTTGTTAGTTGTAGTCATGTTCTCTATTCTTCAGACCATCCTCTGTTGTGCTCTCCTTAGTTGGAGACATGTTCTCTGTTCTTCAGACCATCCTTCATTATAGAGACGCAAAGGTGGACAACATTTGCTGGTCAAGACGATATATGGCTGATCCAAGGTGACAAGGAGACATGGTGGCCTCTTTCTCGCCTTCATGCAATCATGCTGGTGGTAGCCGAAATCTTGACTCGTTGTCGGCGCTATCCCATGGCTTCCCTGAGGCTCTCATAGCGCCTATGGCTAAGAGTTTCTCTGCACCTCTCCTTCCCACCAGTCCTCATTGTCCCACTTACCTGACCTCCTTGAGCATGTTAGTACGAGATTATGAGCTATTTCCATGATGTGTTGTGGTGTGAACAAGGTTATTTTCTCTCTCAAGATTTTTGTAATAGACCGGTTACCATATTTACACTGCTTCCCGAGAAAAAAATGTTACCTGCTAATTTGACTGAAATTGAACATAAAAAAGGGTCAAATAACATCCATGTGTTACTTCTAACTTGTAGTATCCCATTGTGCAGGGGCAGACCTAGAGAGGAAATGATCAGGTGTCCTAGCATATAATCACCCATAAATTCCATTTGAAGATGGGGTGTCACACACTAAACTTTTCAAGGAACTTACTCTTAAGACTAATTCTGTAATTAGGTGAAAATCTCCCCTTGCCCAACCGTCGTTGCGGTTTGTCCCGCAACCGATGCCTTCCTTCGATCTCCTGGAACCGACGCCCCCCTCGAGGGATCGTCGTGTCTCTTCAGGACGTACAAAAGGGGGTCTGTAACCATCGATCAATGGATTTGATCATTGTGATTCAAAACATGTTATCACGCACGTAGACAACCAGCGAGAGCAAGAAGAAACAACAAAGAAAGGAGATGAGAGGGAGCACTCGCCGCCGGTGAGATGACAGGCCTCGTCTCCTTCCTCTGTCTGATCCGTGAGGACAGTCACCGCTACCGCCTCATTGCCCTTCGCCTCCATGGAGTTGGTGGCCTCCGCCGTTTCCGTCGCCGGATGCGAGCCATCCGACGGTTCGGCCGTAGCGCCGCTGGACGTGCCGCCCCTGGCAGCCACCGCGCCGCTGGACGCGCCCGTCGCGGTGCTCACTACGCCCCTGGACAAGGTCCCTGTGCTCCTGGACGCGCCCACTGCGGTGCTCCCCACGCCCGTGGCCAGGCGCCCATGGGGTACGACCCTTGGCTGGTGGCCGGCCCGAGCGCCCCCATGATACACGGGGCCGTTGCCGTGCCTGCCCTGCCCACTGGGTCTCCGCCTCCACCACCTCCTCTGCCGGCCGCATGGATCCCGCCATCAACGCCGACGCCTGATGCCGTGGTCGCTGGCCCGAGCCTCCACCCGCCTGGCTACGCCCTGGTGCCGATGCGCTCGATGGTGAATGCAGAGGAAGTGCTCGCCTTCATCTCCGCTCCATCCGGCGGCTCCGGTGTCATCCGCCTTGGAGTCGGCATGGAGGGCGCCGCTGCCGGGGGCATGCCTCAACAGGTGACTGCCGCGGACTCGAGCAGCCGCGCGGAGCGGCACTTTGGGCGCGCCGTCGCAGCCCTCGACCGCCGCCCTGGCCGTCACCCAGGCTCATGGGCTCCGGCGAACCTCGGATTCACCGCTACTCCACTGCGCCAGGCCTCCACCGTCGTCGTCTCCTCTTCAGATGAAGAGGCCTCGTCGGTGTCGCGTCGCTGAGACCTTGAAGATGCGAGGGGAGGCGCCGGCGCTCGCCACAATCACCGGCGACTAGGCTCCCTGCTCCTCGCGAGCGCAGGTGCTGGTGGGGGATCGAGCATGGTGCGGGTCCGGGCGGGTCCTTATCCATAACCGCCCCACCCCTCGCCTCCTCTTATGCGGTGTAGCCTCGGTCGGCTGCGGGCTGGCCTCGGTCGGCTGTGGCAGCCCAGGCCCATGCGACCGACACGCTTCCTTCATTTTTTATCTCTGTTTTTATTAGCCTAGTACTAATTATTGTATATGGTGCATGTTTAGACTATGTTTAGTACTGTTTAGTACTTAGATTGACTACTACTTACATTCCTGTTCTAGATTTATTCTATGTTAGGACTTGTGTAATTATTAGTAGGTGTGTTTATATTATGTAATGGATTGCATATAAATAAAGTACCGGAGTTCATCTGGGAAGAATGGCATGTTCTATGTGTTCACCACATACCCAGTTCTCTTGAACATGTACTTGCGATTGAGATCATCTTCTCTCGCATATCAAACTTGCAAATTTTTGAATATTTCTCCCTCATCTTATTTGGAATCACAAGGTAATGAGTTGTGATCTGCTGCTCATTTGCAGACTATCCTCTCTTACTGTGAGGTTTACGCTTTGTCATTCTCGACAAACGATTACCTCTAACGTGTATTCCTTATATCTGAATTGTAGCATACACAAGGTAACGGCGATGTAGCCTATTACTGTGAGATCTAAGTAATCTTCAAAGTGTTATGTTCACACAATTGAGGTTGAGATTTTTTCAAGTTACACTTGAGTATCAAATTTTTGCATTCTTATTACACAACCATGATGGTTTTTAATTTACCACCCGTAAATTAAGTATATCTGGTTTCCCATGTAGGCGAAGATGACTACCAAAGAGTTTGAGGAGCTTTCCCTCAATGGCCACAATTACCCTACATGGGCTATGGACATCAAGATCAGTCTAGCGTCCCATGGGATAGCGCGTGCAATACAACCCCTAGAGACTCCTCTCCCGGCTGGGGCCACGCCGCTGACAGAACAGCAGAACTATGTTGCCTTATTCATCATAAGGCACCATATTCATCCAGATCTTAAGTCTGAGTATTTACAGGAGGAATCTCCTAGTACTCTGTTTCCGACCCTCAAAACGAGGTATGAACAGCAAAAGACAGTAGTCCTGCCCGAAGCACTTCATGATTGGACTCATCTCCGTCTTCAGGATTTCAAGTCCATTGATGAGTACAATCATGTTGTTCATAAGATATGTTCCAAACTGCGCTTTTGTGAGAAGGAACCTACTGAGGGGGAGAAGATAGAGAAAACTTTATCTACTATGCTCCCTTCAGATAGGATCCTCCAACAGCAATATCGTGCTCGTAACTACACTGTGTATTCCGAGCTTATTCACATGTTACTTCAGGCTGAAAAGCATGATGAGCTACTCACCAAGAATGGCTCTCAGCGCCCAGTTGGGGCACAACCTTTACCTGAAGTTCATCTGAATGTTGCAAATAGACAAAAGTTTAATGGTACCTCTCGAGGTAAACAATCCAATTCCGAGCATAAGCGAAAGCGCAATGGGAACATGAGATCTAGACACCCAGACAAGGGAAAAGGCACTTCAAAGCCCAGGTTTGATAAATCTAAGCTTTGCAGCAAGTGTGGATGCTACACGCATTCTACTGAAAAGTGCACAATGCCCAAGCATCTGGTTATGCTGTACCAGCAATCCCAGGGACGCAAAGCACCTCAAGGGAAAAGGTTTGAAGCCAACTTCAACCTTCATCCGGATAGAGCAAAAGGAGCTGGTGATTCGCACGATGTTCCTCTTGGACCGAGCAATGCCATGGTTCCTTATCTGCCTGAGGATACTGCTGAAATGGAGAGCACGTTGATTGAGTACACCACAAACAACGTGTTTGGCGACTTCGACTAGTCCCTCAATCTCCTTAGTGATCTACTTAATTATGTCCATTTGTGATGATTGTAATAAGAACATAAGTTTATTATTGTCTTTATATTGTATTGTATCAGCACATTTGATATAATAAAGATTGTATTCTATATATTACTATGAGGTTTTCTTATTCAAAATTCTTTGTTTTATATAGTTTTCTAAGGGGACAATCCGATGGAAGAGGAATTATGCCTTGTGGACAGTGGTACCACAAACTCTATACTTAGGGAGATGAAATATTTCCAAACTCTGAAAAAGATGAATGGAGATATTCTAACTATCGCTGGACGCGATACAGTGATTGTTGGTACTGGACGTGCCATATTCACCCTCTCAAGCGGTACAAAAAGGACGATTGAGGATGCTTTATTGTATCCCGACTCATCACGTACCCTGATCAGTTATCGAGATATCCGTAAGAATGGTTTTCATATTGAAACCCATGAAGACAACAAAGAGGAGTATTTACTCTTTACTAAAGATGACGGATATGGAAAAAAGGTACATGAGAAAATTCCTTCTCTATCGTCTGGTTTGTACTATACGTACATCAAACCCGTGGAACATGTTGCATACAAAGTAATTTTTCTGAATGTTAATGCATTACAAACCTGGCATGATCGCCTAGGCCATCCTGGAATAGGGATGATGAGAAAAAATACTAGCAATTCCATTGGTCATAATTTGCTTGAGTCAAAATTTCCTCAATCTTCTAATTTTGTGTGCACATCTTGTGCCACGAGAAAGCTAATTTTGAGGCCCTCACACCTCAAAATACAAGTTGAACCACTTCAGTTCCTTGAACGTATTCAAGGAGACATTTGTGGTCCCATTCAGCCCATTATCTGGACCTTTCCGGTATTTCATGGTTCTGATTGACGCATCTACACGATGGTCACATATGTGTCTTCTATCCACACGAAACCATGCATTTGCCAAAATAATTAGGCAAGTCATTAAGTTGCAAGCCCATTATCTTGAAAGTCGAATTAAGTCAATTCGAATGGACAATGCTGCAGAATTCTCCTCACGTGCTTTCAAAGATTATTGCATGGCTTTGGGGATTGAAGTTGAGCACTCTGTTCCATATGTCCATACACAAAATGGTTTGGCTGAAGCATTGATTAAGAGGATCAAACTCATTGCAAGACCTTTGTTGACGAATTGCAACTTGCCAACCTCTTGTTGGGATCACGCTGTTTTACACGCTGCTGACTTGATACAATTGAGGCCAACTGCATATCACAGTTCTTCCCCTCTGGAATTGGTACGTGGAAATCCTCCAAGCATTTCCCATCCGCGTAAGTTCGGATGTGCTGCATACATCCCGATCTCACCACCACAGCGGACATCTATGGGTCCACACAGGAAGTTGGGGATCTATGTGGGGTACAAATCACCGTCGATTATCAAGTACCTGGAACCCCTAACTGGGGATCTGTTCACAACCCGTCACGCTGATTGCATATTTAATGAGGAACATTTTCTGGCATTAGGGGGAGATTTCAAGTACCAGAAAGAATGCCCGGAAATTGATTGGAATGTTCATGCCATTTCATCCTCTGATCCACGTACCCATGAGACCGAACTTCAAGTTCGGAAGATCATTAATTTGCAACATATTGTAAATAATCTGCCAGATTCATTTACTGATTTGAAAGGTGTTACAAAATCCTTAAACCCGGCCAGAAATGCGCCAGAAAGAGTGGAGGTATCAATAAAAACCACTCAACTCCCTATTCCCAAAAAGAGGGGGAGTAGTACGGCCTCTGACCTAAAGCATGCTTTTAGAAAGCAGCAAAGGAAATCAAGGAGAAAAACCTCGGAGTCAGCAAATGCAGGTCAACTCAGCATTGACAAACACCTGATGGGTAGTATACACCCAGTGGAAGGGCAACCTCCACAACCCAGTTCCAGTGTGCACAAACTGACTGGGACATCGGAACACCCAGACTCGATCGTATTGGGAAATCACGAAGAGTCACTAGGGGTGCAGGAAATTTCCATCAACTATATTGATTCTGGAGAATCATTTGACCGTAAGACTACGACTGTTGACATATATTTTGCTGAAAAGATTGTAGATACCCTTCTCACTGATCATGATCCAAGGTCTATCGTTGAGTGCCAAAAGCGCTCCGACTGGCCTAAATGGTAGGATGCAATCCAAGCAGAAATTGCCTCGCTTAACAAAAGAAAGGTATTCACTGAAGCAATACCTACACCTCCCAGTGTTTTCCCTGTGGAATTCAAATGGGTTTTTCTCCGGAAACGGAATGAGAACAATGAGGTGGTGAGATATAAAGCAAGGCTCGTAGCACAAGGTTTCACGCAGAAACCCGGCATTGATTTCACTGAAACATATTCTCCAGTAATGACTGCAACCACTTTTCGATATCTTATATCCTTGGTAGTGCAAAATCGTCTATCTATGCAGTTGATGGACGTCGTGACCGCATACCTTTATGGGTCACTAGATTCGGACATATATATGAAGGTTCCTGATGGAATCTCTGTCCCAAATAAAAATGCAAAACGCAACATGTATTGTGTAAAGCTGAATAAGTCATTATATGGCTTAAGGCAGTCGGGACGGATGTGGTACAACCGAGTCAGTGAGTTCCTTCTTCAGAAAGGTTACCCCAATAGTGCCGATTGCCCATGTGTTTTCATCAAGAAGTCCTCTATAGGATTTTGCATCATTTCTGTGTATGTTGATGATCTCAACATCATCGGCAGCACACCAGACATTGATGAAGCACACAATCACCTAAAGATGGAATTTGAGATGAAGGATTTGGGTAAAACCAAAATTTGCTTAGGTATTCAACTTGAGCACCTTCCCTCAGGAATCATGGCACACCAATCTGCCTATATCCAAAAAATATTGGAGAAATTCAATATGGACAAATCATATCCATCTAAAACTCCCATGGTGGTTCGATCTCTAGATGTGGAGAAAGATCCGTTTAGACCAAGGGATGATGGAGAAGAGGTGCTGGGACCTGAAGTTCCATACCTCAGTGCCGTTGGAGCGCTTATGTATCTTGCAAATTGCACAAGACCTGATATTGCATTTGCAGTGAATCTACTTGCTAGACATACGCAGCTCCCACCAAACGTCATTGGTCTGGAGTGAAGAATATCTTTCGATATCTCCAAGGCACAAAGAATCTTGGTCTATTTTTCCAGTTCCAGAAAAATCAGGACTCTGATATGATTGGATATTTGTCTGATCCCCATAATGCCAGATCTCAAACTGGTTTCATGTTCCTACATGGTGGCACTGCTATATCATGGAAGTCTTCGAAACAGACTCTGGTGGCAACATCTACCAATCATTCTGAAATAATTTCATTATTTGAAGTAACATGTGAATGTGTATGGCTTCGCAGAATGATAAACCACATACAACAGTCATGTGGAATTGGTTCGATAGGATCACCTACCATTATCTATGAAGATAATGCGGCCTGTGTTGCGCAGATGCAAACATGATACATCAAGAGTAATATCACCAAGCATATTTCTCCTAAATGGTTTCTCCCCCATAATCTTCAGAAAAGCGGAGAAATAAGCATTCTGCAAGTCAAATCATGCGACAACCTTGCTGATTTATTTACCAAGTCTCTACCAAAATTTACATTCCAGAAATGTGTTCATGGAATTGGTATGTGAAGACTTAGGGACTTGCAGGTGTCAGGGGGAGTCTCTTCTTGAGATATCCTCATTTTAATCACATCACATTATACTATCTTTCTTTGTGAGTATATGTTTCAGGATCTCATCAAAGATTTTATGAAGAACTTTTGAAGGAGAATCTTTTGAGATGATAGAACCTCTTGAACAATAGTGAAGATGATCTACATGGTCCAGCCTAGATTAGGGGGAGTGTTAAGACCAATTCTGTAATTAGGGAAAAATCTCCTCTTGCCCAAACCGTCGTTGCGGTTTGTCCCGCAACCGACGCCTTCCTTCGATCTCCTGAAATCGACGCCCCCTCGAGGGATCGCCGTGTCTCTTCGGGACGTATAAAAGGGGGCCTGTAACCATCGATCAATGAATTCGATCATTCTAATTCAAATGACGGCGCTGGGGAGTGGGACGCACGGCGGTGTACTTGGCGATGGGCAGCGGGCGTGTGTATCCATACCTGACTATCCGCGGAGCCATGGCAGCCAGAGATAGAGTTTAGAGGTCGGGGAGGGGAAACGAGCGGCGGCATCCCGTCGGTCGGTCGGTCGGTCGGTCATGTCCCGGTTTTTCCTTTTCTTTTGACGCGCCATGGCCGATGGCTCCGCCAAAGTTCTCGATCGCCGGCCATGACGGACTGGGCGAAAGACGAGACAATTTCTAGCCTTTTGCCACCGAGTGGCGTTGCCGTAAGGTCAGGGGAGGCCTGACCATTTCTATTTGGCAAATACTCTCTCTCCGTTCTTTTAGTCTGCATGTATGTTTTGCTTAAAATCAAAACATCTCTACTTTGACCAAAGATATAGAAAAAAGAACGCAGCACACAGAGGTGGGGGCAGGCCACACGCCATTAAGGTAACGGCCAGAGGTTACGGAGGAGCAGCAGCACGTAGTACGTACGCGCTGATACCTGAGCACGAAGCTGCGCGCGTCGATCATGCACATGCACGCGCTGCTGCCCCGCCTTGCTCTCCTCTGCCTCGCCGCCCAGCAAACCGGTCTGCTGCCGGTGGCCATGGCGCGAACCAACCTGACCGTGGGAGACGCCCTGACGCCGCCCGGGTACATCACCAGCCCGTCCGGCGGCTTCGCCTTCGGCTTCCGCGCCCTCGACTCCGACCCGACCAAGTTCATCCTCGCCACGTGGTTCCGCCTCGGGGACGACGGCAGCTCCTCCCAGCCGCAGTCTGTAGTGTGGTTTGCGAAAAAGACGACCATGGGCGACACGCCGATCGCCACCAAGGAGTCCGTCCTCAGCGTCACGGCCGACGGCCACCTCACGCTCACCGACGGCAGCGGCCAGGAGCTGTGGAGGGCCCCGACCCCCAGCATGCAACGCGGGTCCGTGCTCGCGCTGAGCGACTCTGGCAATGCTCGGTTCCTCGGCGGCGACGGGGACACCGTGCTCTGGGAGAGCTTCCGGTACCCGACGGACACGCTGCTGCCCGGGCAGCCCCTGGCTCCGTCGCCAGGGTCCCCGCTCGGGGGGTATCTCTTCTCCAAGCGCGCGGACGCGGAGTTCGCCACGGGGCGGTTCAGCCTGGCGGCCCAGCCCGACGGCAACGTCGTCCTCTGCATCGACCTCTTCACCGGTCACATACAGCACAACTCCTACTGGGCCACCAACACCTACGGCTCCGGCGACAACACGACCGTCACCCTGGACGACCGGGGCTTTCTCAACTACACGCTTCACGATGGCACCATTCACAGCTTGATTTCGCCGCCGGCGAGCAGCTCCGGTACCCATGGCGGCGACTACCTGCACTTCGCCAGGATGGACACTGACGGCATCGTCCGTACCTACACCCGCCCTAGAAACGGCGGCGGAAACACGCCTTGGACGGTGTCGGGAGCGCTCCCCGGCGACGGAGGCTGCACCAAGATAACGTCCTTGAGGCAGGGCCTGTGCGGCCCAGGGTCTTACTGCGTGGAGACCAGAGATCGGCTCAGCTGCCTGTGCCCGAGCGGGTACACTTACGTCGACGCGCAGCACACCGACAGCGGCTGCACGCCGGAGTTGGAGCCGCACAGCAGCTGCGGCGGGGAGAACGGCGGCTCCGACGAGTTCTCGTTCGTCGAGATGCCCAACACCACCTGGGAGATTTCGCTGTACCACAAGAAGTACCCGTCGGTCACGGAGGAGCAGTGCAGGAGCTACTGCCTCAGCCACTGCTACTGCGCGGCCGCGCTGATGATCAACGGATCCGACTGCGCAGAGGTGGGGGCGCTCACGTACGGCCGGCGGGCGGACGACATCACGACGACGACGCTGATCAAAGTGCGCAAGGGGAATGCTCCTTACACGGATGGACCGTCGGCGGCAACGAGAAAGATACTACGTCCCTACAAGATCGCCACCCTTTGCGTCTCCGGCCTCCTGTTGATCACCATCAGCGGCCTCGTGGCACGGCGCTACCTCGTCGGGGACGGCGATAGCCAGCGGCCATTGAACTATGGCGTGAGAGCGTTCAGCTGGAAAGAGCTACACCAAGCCACCAACGGCTTTCAGAAACTGTTGGGCAAAGGGAGCTTCGGGGAGGTCTACAAAGGGACGATAAGATCGCCGCAGCCACACCCCATTGCGGTGAAGAAGCTCATCGACTCCAACGAGTACAGCGAGCAGGAGTTCACCAACGAGGTGCAGTCCATCGGGCAGATCCACCACCGGAACCTGGTCCGTATGATCGGCTACTGCAAAGAAGGCAAGCATCGGATGCTGGTCTTCGAGTTCATGCCTGGCGGGTCGCTACGTGGAGCCCTCTTCGTCAACCAAGAGAGGCGGCCTCCATGGTGCTGGCGTGCCGAGGCCGCCCTGGCCATCGCCCGGGGGCTCGAGTACCTCCACGACGGCTGCAGCGCCCCCGTCATCCACTGCGACATTAAGCCTGACAACATCCTGCTAGACGACCACGGCGTCCCGAGGATCACCGACTTCGGGATCTCCAAGCTGCTGGGGAGCCAGCAAGTGCACACCACGGTGACCCATATCAGGGGCACCAGAGGGTACATCGCGCCCGAGTGGCTCCGCAGCGAAGCGCGCGTCGACACCAAGGCGGACGTGTACAGTTTCGGTGTTGTGCTGCTGGAGATGATCTGCTGCCGGAGGTGCCAGGAGCGTGTGGTGCACGACAACCTGCCGACGGGCACAGTAGATGACGATGAGACGGTCACGCTGTTCGGCTGGGCGGCGCAGCTAGTGGTCGCGCGAAGGACGGAGCTGATGCTAGACGGCGATGCGGAGGTTGAGACCGTAGAGGACATGGAGAAGGTAGAGCAGTTCGCGCGCGTGGCGCTCTGGTGCATCGAGCCGAACCCGCAGCTGCGGCCGACCATGCACCAAGTGGTGCAGATGCTGGAGACCAGGAACGGGGCTCAGATTCAGGCACTGCCTGACCCTCCAAACTGCTACGTAGAATCCTCACCTTTAATTCCTCAGCTCAAAGATTGAGTGACACGCGGATTTATATATCTTGAAAGTTCAAGAAAAAGATATCGACCTAAAGGATGTTTCATCTTTGGATATTCATTTTTTTTGTGGGGTGGTCATTCATCTAATTCTGTTGCTACATGTGGATCGTAAATCCAAAGAATAATGGAATGTGTTCGTACGGTCTCATTTCCTGTGCGTGTGAATGGGGAATATTCAAGGTTCTTCAAGTCATCCAGAGGACTTAGACAAGGTGATCTCATATCACCGTATTTATTTCTATTACGTGCTGAAGGTTTTTCATCTATATTGAAGAATTCTGTCACACACATCCTCTCTATTCCTTTAGGAGGACTGGACTGTGGCACCTTAGTCTGGGCCTTCGAGAAGCATGGTATGTATTCGGTGCGCTCAGCCTATCATTGTCTATTGAATAGTGTAGCTGCACATCGGCATATTGACCCAACATCATCGTGAGATTCTGTTCACCCCATGTCGAGGCAATGTCGGCAATTGAAAGTTCTCCCAAAAGTCAAGCATTTCTGGTGGAGGGTACTTCATGAGTTCATTCCTACCATGTGTGTTTTAAAGAGACGACATATTGAACTTATTGGGGCATATGAATTTTGTGGAAATAATGACGAGTCCATCTTCCATGCAATAATTCCATGTCCATCTATTACTCAAATATGGAGAGTTCTAAATGATGCAGCGGGCGTCAAACTCCCTTGTCTTCACCCAAAAACCTAGGGCTTCATATATCATCGCGGGAAGGTATGCTCCTCCAAGGATGCTAAGACTATCACAACAGCGGCGTATGCCATATGGACCAGTTGAAGCAAGGAAAAACGGGAAATCTGCACCTCTCACCAAAACAATTGCATGTTGGGTAGCAAATGTACTACAAGAGGTATCTGCAGATACTCGCCACACTGATCTCACCATGAGAAGAAACTAGTTAACTGGAACCCACCACCACAAAATACTAGCAAGATAAATGTAGATGGAAGTTTTAATCCTACGACTGGTATTGGGGCTACAAGATGTGTGGCACGAGATAGTATGGGTCGCCTCCTTGCTGCTAGAAGTCATTGGTACAGTTCTGTGCCTAATGCCCTGTCGTCGTAAGCGCTCACGTACCGTGATGGTGCTGAACTTGGAAATACTTTGATAATTTGATACAGCTTTGGGAGGCTCGTCAACATCAGGTCTGAAATTATGGGAATCCTTCAACAGACTCAAGAGATGGCCTCACAGTTACTAGATTGTAGATTGATCTTTGTCAGACGTGAGGCTAACTTTGTTGCCCACTTATGTGCAATACAGGTTAATTGTGAGAACTTGTGTATAGTGGTCTGGAACTACTCCACCTTTCCTTGCAAGATGTATCCAAAATGATTGCAATATGTTGGCAGCTGAATAAAAGAATCCTGAGTGTTTCGCAAAAAAAGGCAATTAATCAGAATAAGATATCAGCATGTATGACAAACCAATCGGTAGCATCACAGGGCAGGCAGATGTATTTTTAAGCATATATCCCCCAAAAAATACATTGCGTGTCATTTTCCTCATTTTTGCATGTGGCGTCCACCGGTCATGAATTCTCTCAGTATTCTGCATTTTACTTTTAGCAGTCATTGGTCTTCAGTCAATCTCTAACTCAATGAGAAGATGACGTAACCACCTAGTAGAAAAACTAAAAGAAAAAGATACACTGCAAAAATAGGTTTCTTCAATGCATTTCTTCCTTCAGTCCACGATCCTCGGTTCTTTTTAGTGTACCGAAGCAGAAGTGGTATTTGATAAGCTACGCAATATACCTCATGCAAAGCTCTAATATTAAAGCTAAGCATGTAGGTTAATAACAGACTAGATCATGGATGGCGCGCGTTGCCGCACCCGTCCATTTTTTCAAGAAGATGGTTTGAATTTTCTTTCCTATACGAGAAATGAAACATGGAAGTTAAATTTGGTAAAACTTGTCTATACAATGTCAGTAATTGAAGTGAGGGAATTTCAATCATTTTACAAAACAAAATTGGGTCAAATATGTACCACATATAGCTAGACAGAGGAAAGGATCATTTTACTGGATGGAGCAAAAGCCATCTGTAAGGATAACATAAGAAAGTTATGTTACCATCTTCTTGTTCCTGCTCTTTTGACTATTTTGTGAATAATTTTGCATGAAATCGGCACTAAAATGGAAACTTTCATTCCGATCCACTTTTGCTAACTTTGGTAGTTTCACAAAAAATACATAATAATGTAATAATAGTGAAATAAGTATTGAACATAATATTCCTTACATATAGTGGTATTAATCCAGGTAACATTTAAATACACTGGGCCAATGAAAAATTAAATTGAACATCAGTTTGTAAGTTCTTTTTCTTGGCGAAGTTGGCACCAAAATTTGTAAAGCGCATCCTTGAACATAGAAATAAGATATCAATAGGTTTGGCCCGCGCTCCATGCACAGGAGCTCACCTGCAGCACTTGCTCGAGTATTTGCTATTGATATGACACACGAAGCTATCTAAAGCAGCAATACGTGTGTTATTAGCACCGAACTACTGAAGACACAAGACGTACGTAGTTGACTTCCTTTTCTACTGGAGACACAAGGCGTAGTTGACTTCTTTGCCTTCTACGTACGTATTTACATAAGATTCACTGATCTATATGGACCTTACCTGACATGCTTGCCTGCTTAGTGTATCTCAAGCACCACAACTCCTAATAGGTTCCACCCGTAGCGACGAATCCATCCGCGTCCAAAGCGGCAGCTCCCATCTCCTCTTCCTCTCGCCGGGGTGGTGACGTCGTCGGGGCTGACGGCGAGGAAGACGGCGCAGTCGTCGGATGCATGGCAGCATCGCCATGTCGCCATTTCGAAGGAAAATGGGGCTTGTATTGTCAAGCAGAGGGAGATAAGGCCACAATACGCTCCTCCCTCGCATCTCTTTCACTGCCAGCGCTGCTGCCTGAGCACACATAGGGTTTGCGAGACACTTTGAGAATGGAACGGAGTTGGAAGGGGCATCTTGGTCGTGGGAGGAGTGGCCGTCGGCCGTGGCTCAGCAAAAAATACTTCAGACTGAACTGAACGAGCGCAGGGATTGCGATTTGTAGTGGTACTCCGGGAGCAAGTAGGGCCGACGAAACAGCAGGACGACACAGCTCATATATAGGCATGCCAATGCGCAGGAAGTAAACCTAGCTAAACTGTAACGCACCTCCGCCATCATGCGCCGGTGAATGACGCACCTTGGCACCAATTAATGGTTTTAGAAACGGTTGGTTTACTCCTCATCTTAATGAGGGTGGATCAATTCCAATCGTACGCAACGCATCCGCTCCGCCCCTTTGCATCCCTTTACGTCATCGATTGGCGAAGTCTGGATCACCGGACGAGGTGCTCGTCATTGCAACTCCTATTTCGGCAGCAAGGCCTTCTCTTCATCACTGGACCTCCCGCAGGCTCGATTGATTGAGCGATGCTACATGAGCCTCGTGCCGTCCATCTCCAATCAACCACCGAGCTCCAAACTTTCTGCTTGAAAAGCGATCAAAAACACGAGCCAACAAGAAGTCAGCCCAGAAAATATCGAAACGGCCCAACAACCCAGCAGGCTCAGAAATTGTCACGGGAGCAGCGGCCTAAGACAGCGACCCATGTAGCGGCTAGGTGGAAATCAAACATGGATCGGACGGCCAGCTAGGTGTATATCATGAATTGGACGGCTGTTGACAGTGATGGCCTGAGAGAGCTCCTAAAGTGCTTAGTTATAATGTATCTAGATAAATGCAAGAATGAGACATAGTTTCCAACAGATGAAAGGGCAACAACTCCAGATGTCATTATTTATGTTGTTGGCAATATTTCTTCCGTGCATTTTGACAATATTTCTTCCGTGTACAACTCCAGATAACATGACTGACATACTAACAATTAATTAGAATGAGCATGGGACTTAGAAGCAAGATAACAGAGCCTGAAGCTTTAGGGTAGTCAAATGCATCCTCGTCATGAACCAAAGAGAAGGTGCGATGAAAAAGTAGTACTGACTGCATCCATTCTGAAGGTTTTTTTAGAGCACTAAGGCCATGTTTGGAGACCCGCCACTCCACCACTCCGCTCCCGAAGCTGAAGTTAAAAGGCATGGAGCTAGAAAACGGATGCTCCAGCTCCTCGTATTTTTAGGAGCTGGAGTGACTCCGAACGGGACCTAAGTAGGGAAAGAGAGAAGAGCAACAAAGAAAGGAGTTCAACTTTCGGCGGGAGCATGGAGCAGCCGGTGTAGGATGGCGTTGAGGCAACTCTTCTCCAGTCCTTCCATGCGTCTTTTGGCCTGGCGTTCATGGAGCGTAGGGAGCCACTAGTAGAAAACAGGGCTTTGGTTCAGGCCGGGTCAGCCCATTAGTCCCAGTTTAGTCCAGAACCGGGACCAATGGGGGTATTGGTCCTGGTACGTGAGCCCAGGGGGCCGGCCGGGCCACGTGGGCCATTGGTCCCGGTTCATCTGGACCTTTTGGCCCCGGTTGGTGGGATGAACCGGGACCAATGGGCCTCGCTTCTGGCCCACCACCATTGGTCCCGGTTGGTGGCTTGAACCGAGAACAAAGGCTCCCCTTTAGTCCCGGTTCATGTCACCAACCGGGACCAATGAGGTGCTTATATATACCCCTCGCTCGCGAGCAGAGCACCCCAGTGCTCTGTTTTTCTCTGGCCGAGGGGGAAAGGGCTTGGTGGTGGTCTAGCTCACCTCCTATGCACACAAGGTGTTCGATGAAATGCCCGAGCCACACCACTTAAGCTTTCTCCTCTCCAAGCTCGACCTCCAAACTCCATTTTCCATAATATTTGTCTAGATTTAGCGATCCGTCACGCCCCGTCCCCGTCTTCACCGCCGTCGATCACCCGCGCCGAGCTCATCGCCGGCACCACCGTGGTGAGCCTCTTGTTCTTATCTTCTTTCTGAAAGGAAAAATATTCTTACTTGTATGTTTACATAGATACTTGTATTATTTTCTTACTTTTATTATTGCATCTTATATAGTGCGATGGTTTTGGTATCCGCCCCCGTCGGCCCTCGTCCTGTCTATGATTCGGATGTGGTATATATATTATCTTTATAACTATTGGTTCATTTATTGTTTATGAAAATTATGCCGACCAACGTGACATAGATTTTATTTATGTAGGATGTATGTGAATCGGAAATGCCAACCGACCCTATTGTCGAGAGGTTAAATTTAGTTGAAGAAGAAAACAATTTGTTGAAGGAAAAAATAAAAAAAATTGAGGAGGAGAAGATGATATTGGAGTTGCATGTTGCGGATGTCATCGATGATCACAAGATCAAGATGGATGCAATGCGCTTGAAGATTAGAAAGATTAGAAAATATGCCATTCATACCGAGGCTTGATATCATTATGCCGTTGGATCAATTGTTAACTTGGTTGTGATTATGATCGCATTTGTTTTTGCATTGAAATGTTTTACATAGTTTCAATGTATGGTTTAATTAATTAGATGCTCTGGAGAGCTATATGTTGTTAGATGAGAACTATGTATGCATTTTGGTTTTAATGTGATGATGAACTTCTATTAATTTGGACACTTAATTATATATAATGCACGCAGATGAACCGGCAATGGATGTATGGTGACAGACACACCTGCGAGTACACTAAGGGCGTGCATGAGTTTCTCGATGCGGCTGAGGCAAACAAGCAGAATGGTTTTATGTGTTGTCCATGCACTGAATGTGGG
Organism: Triticum urartu; assembly: GCF_003073215.2. Classification (NCBI taxonomy): domain Eukaryota; kingdom Viridiplantae; phylum Streptophyta; class Magnoliopsida; order Poales; family Poaceae; genus Triticum; species Triticum urartu. Next base: position 447,106,796 of record NC_053025.1, on the reverse strand, counting down.
AATACGTGGTCTTACTCTAACCGGAAAATCCTTCACTCCCACCTGCTTTACAAGGGTTTCATGCCACACTATAATGTTTGGACGAGGCACGAAGAAATAGGGGTTATGATGGAAGACGGCAAAGAAGAAGAGTATGATGACAACTATGTGCCCCCTGAATACGGTGATGCTGCAACGGGGGGAGCTGGTGAAGATCAAGAGGAACCAGACGATGTGCCAATGATGCTGCAACGGGTGAAACTGCTGAAGATCAAGAGGAACCAGACGATGTGCCCGATGATGATGATCTCCGCCGGGTCATTGTCGATGCAAGGACGCAATGCGAAAGTCAAAAGGAGAAGCTGAAGTTCGATCGCATGTTAGAGGATCACAAAAAAGGGTTATATCCCAATTGCGAAGATGGCAACACAAAGCTCGGTACCGTACTGGAATTGCTGTAGTGGAAGGCAGAGAATGCTGTGGCTGACAAAGGATTTGAGAAGCTACTGAAAATATTGAAGAAGAAGCTTCCAAAGGATAACGAATTGCCCGACAGTACATACGCAGCAAAGAAGGTTGTATGCCCTCTAGGATTGGAGGTGGAGAAGATACATGCATGCCCTAATGACTGCATCCTCTACCGCGGTGCATACAAGGATCTAAACGCATGCCCGGTATGCGGTGCATTGCGGTATAAGATCAGACGAGATGACCCTGGTGATGTTGACGGCGAGCCCCCCAGGAAGATGGTTCCTGCGAAGGTGATGTGGTATGCTCCTATAATACCACAGTTGAAACGTATGTTCAGAAACGAAGAGCATGCCAAGTTGATGTGATGGCACAGTGAGAATCGAAAGAAAGATGGGAAGTTGAGAGCACCCGCTGACGGGTCGCAGTGGAGAAAAATCGAGAGAAAGTACTGGGATGAGTTTGCAAAGGACCCAAGGAATGTATGGTTTACTTTAAGCGCGGATGGCATTCATCCTTTCAGGGAGCAGAGCAGCAATCACAGCACCTGGCCCGTGACTCTATGTATGTATAACCTTCCTCCTTGGATGTGCATGAAGCGGAAGTTCATTATGATGCCAGTTCTCATCCAAGGCCCCAAGCAACCCGGCAACGACATTGAAGTGTACCTAAGGCCATTAGTTGAAGAACTTTTATAGCTGTGGAATGGAAACGGTGTACGTACGTGGGATGAGCACAGACATGAGAAATTTAACCTTAAGGCGTTGCTGTTCATGACCATCAACGATTGGCCCGCTCTCAGTAACCTTTCAGGACAGACAAACAAAGGATACCACGCATGCACGCACTGTTTAGATGACACTGAAAGTATATACCTGGACAAATGCAGGAAGAATGTGTACCTGGGCCATCATCGATTTCTTCCGACCAACCATCAATGTCGAAAGAAAGGCAAGCATTTCAAAGGCGAGGCATATCACCGGAAGAAGCCCGCCATGCGTACCGGTGATCACGTACTTGCTATGGTCAATGATTTACACTACGTAATCTTTGGAAAGGGTCCCGGTGGACTAGTTGTTCCGAATGACGCTGAGGGACACGCATCCATGTGGAAGAAGAAATCTATGTTTTGGGACCTACCCTACTGGAAAGACCTAGAGGTCCGCTCTTCAATCGACGTGATGCACGTGACGAAGAACCTTTGCGTGAACCTGCTAGGCTTCTTGGGCGTGTATGGGAAGACAAAAGATACACTTGAGGCACGGGAGGACCTGCAACGTTTGCACGAAAAAGACGGCATGCCTCCGAAGCAGTATAAAGGTCCTGCCAGCTACGCTCTTACGAAAGAAGAGAAAGAAATCTTCTTTGAATGCCTGCTCAGTATGAAGGTCACGACTGGCTTCTCGTCGAATATAAAGGGAATAATAAATATGCCAGAGAAAAAGTTTCAGAACCTAAAGTCTCATGACTGCCACGTGATTATGACGCAACTGCTTCCGGTTGCATTGAGGGGGCTTCTACCAGAAAACGTCCGATTAGCCATTGTGAAGCTATGTGCATTCCTCAATGCAATCTCTCAGAAGGTGATCGATCCAGAAATCGTACCAAGGCTAAGGAGTGATGTGGCGCAATGTCTTGTCAGTTTCGAGCTGGTGTTCCCACCATCCTTCTTCAATATCATGACGCACGTCCTAGTTCATCTAGTCGACGAGATTGTCATCCTGGGGCCCGTATTTCTACACAATATGTTCCCCTTTGATAGGTTCATGGGAGTCCTAAAGAAATATGCCCGTAACCGCGCTAGGCCAGAAGGAAGCATCTCCATGGGCCATCAAACAGAGGATGTTATCGGGTTTTGTGTTGACTTCATTCCTGGCCTTAAGAAGATAGGTCTCCCTAAATCGCGGTATGAGGGGAGACTGACTGGAAAAGGCACTCTTGGAAGAGACTCAATAATATGCAGGGACGGATATTCTTGGTCTCAAGCACACTACACAGTTCTATAGAACTCTACCTTGGTGACCCCGTATGTCGATGAACACAAGAACAGTCTGCACTCCAAACACCCGGAGCAGTGCGACGCCTGGATTACATGTGAACACATCAAGACTTTCAGCAGTTGGTTGGAAACACGTCTCAGAGGTGACAACACTGTTTGTGATGAGTTGTACTTGTTGTCCAGGGGACCATCTTTGACTGTATTGACTTACAAAGGATATGAGATAAATGGGAATACATTTTACACGATCGCCCAAGATCAAAAGAGCACCAACCAAAACAGCGGTGTCCGCTTTGATGCAGCAACCGAGAGCGGAAAGGACACATATTATGGTTACATAATGGACATATGGGAACTTGACTACGGACCTGATTTTAAGGTCCCTTTGTTTAAGTGCAAATGGGTCAATCTGTCAGGCGGCGGGGTACAGGTAGACCCACAGTACGAAATGACAACAGTGGATCTGAAAAATCTTGGGTACACTGACGAACCGTTCGTCCTAGCCAATGATGTGGCACAGGTTATCTATGTGAAGGACATGTCTACCAAACCGAGAAAAATAAAAGATAAGGAAGCGAATACATCATACGATGAGCCAAAGCGCCACATAGTTCTTTCAGGAAAAAGGGACATCTTGGGAGTGGACGGCAAGACAGACATGTCTGAAGATTATGAAAAGTTTCATGAAATTCCTCCCTTCAATGTCAAGGCTGACCCAAGCATCCTGATAAACAATGAAGATTATCCATGGTTACAGCGCAATAAGCAAATGAAACAAGCGAAGAAAAAGTGAAGATTTTCTCCCGCAACTATTATGATGATACCATGCCAAATTTGTAACACACGAAGTATGCTATGCCAACTTTTTCAGAGTTCATTTGAAAACTATGAATTTAGATCGAATTTTCTCTATAGGTGCATCTATGTTCATTTTTTTAGTAAAGTTAATCACAAACTTGTGATTCAAACAAATTTCAAAGAATTCAAATTTTACTATTCAAATTTGAAAACTAATGGCACTAACAAAAAGTTTATAATTTTTCTAAACTAATGGCACTAACAGAAAGTTTATAATTTTGCCGACCTAAAAGCAAATAGAAATAAAAAATGAAGCAAAAAACAAAAGAAAATAAATAATGTAGAAAACAAAACAAATAATCTAGAAAACAAAAAAATAGCAACAATATGTATTTTTTTGTAAATAGAAACAAAATAAAATAAATAAAGCAACAAAGAAAACTAAAAAACTAAAAAAGTGTTTTCAAATTTGAAAACTAATGGCACTAACAGAAAGTTTATAATTTTTCTAAAACTAAAAGCAAAAAGAATAAAAAAAAGCAAAAAACAAAAGAAAATAAATAATGCAGAAAACAAAACAAAAAAACTGGAAAAAATAGCAACAATAAGTATTTTGTTGTAAGTAGAAACAAAATAAAATAAATAAAGAAACAAAGAAAACAAAAATACTAAAAAGGTGTTTTCAAATTTAAAAACTAATGGCACTAACAGAAAGTTCATAATTTTTCTAAAACTAAAAGCAACAAGAATTAAAAAATAAAGGAAAAAACAAAAGAAAATAAATAATGCAGAAAACACAACAAAAAACTGGAAAAAATAGGCACTAAAAGCAAAAAAAACTAAAAAAGTGTTTTCAAATTTGAAAACAAATGGCACTAACAGAAAGTTTATATTTTTCCTAAAACTAAAAGCAAAAGGAATTAAAAAATAAAGCAAAAAACAAAAGAAAATAAATAATGCAGAAAGTAAAACAAAAAAACTGGAAAAAAATTAAAAATAGCAACAATAAGTAAAGAAAACAAAAAACAAAAAAAGTGTTTTCAAATTTGAAAACTAATGGCACTAACAGAAAGTTTATATTTTTCCTAAAACTAAAAGCAAAAGGAATTAAAAAATAAAGCAAAAAACAAAAGAAAATAAATAATGCAGAAAGTAAAACAAAAAAACTGGAAAAAAAATTAAAAATAGCAACAATAAATAAAGAAAACAAAAAACAAAAAAAGTGCCTCCTACTGAGCCCCCACGGCCTGAATGCGACTAGAAACCCTACCATGGGCCAGGATTCAGGCCCGCAGGAGACCTAGTAGGCCCACAGGCACAAACAGTGGATTTAGGCCCGTAAGCCTGCAGTAGAGAGGAGCTCGAAGTGGTCGGCTCGGCAGAGCTTATAAACCACTCCAAGCTCCTCTCGGCTAGCGAGGTGGGACTAAACATCCCACCGTACTGCGCCAGTTCTAGCACACAACCTTTGGTCCCGGTTGGTGCCAGCAACCGGGACTAAAGGGGGCATTGGTCACGGTTCGTAGCACAAACCGTGACCAATGCCCCCCTTTAGTCCCGGTTGGTGCTACCAACCAGGACCAAAGGCCGCCGCTTCCCGCCCTTTGGGCTGCTGAAAAGAGGCCTTTGGTCCCGGTTGGTGGCACCAACCGGGACTAAAGGGGGGCATTGGTCACGGTTTGTGCCACGAACCGTGACCAATGCCTTTGCTATATAACTAGCACTTGTGAAATTTCCATTCAGTTCGTCTTCCCCGCCCGACGCCGCCAGGCTGCCCCTCTGCGCCTCGCCGTCGCCGTCGTCGCCCCTGCCTCCAATACCGTCCTGCGCCACCCAGACGCCATCACCACCCCGCGCCGCCCCGACTCCTTCGTCGCGCGCCACCCCGCGCCGTCGTGGTCACCTCCCCACGCCGCCCCGACGCCGTCACCGCCCCGCTTCGCGCACCTACGCCGTCGCCGCCCCGCGTCGCCACCCCGACGCCATCGCCGCCCCGCCTCTGCCTCGCCATCGCCGCCCCACGCCGCCGTCGCCTATCGCTTTGGTCAGGGCCGGCACCGCCCCCTCTTCCCCCATGTTTTTAATTTTTTTGCAAATTCATATATGTTTTTTCCTGATTATATGTATATGTATAGTATATGTATGTGTGTATATGTATGCAAAAGATAGATTAACAGAATAAAATAGTATTTTTCTATTCATAGATTTTTTTGGTGATATTGATTATTGTAAATATGCAAATGTTTGCATATTCATATGAACAATGAATTAGGCAAAACCTTTACTTTTTTTTATAAAATTTCTATATGAACATTATTTTAAAAAAAACAAGCAATACTACTTCATGTATTTTTAAGAAGGAAGAAGAAGAAAAAGAATGAGAGGAAAAAGGAAATAACAAGAGGAAGAAAGGAGAAGAAGAGGGGAGAGGAAAACAAGGAGAAATAAATAAGAAGAAGAAAAAAGAAGAAAAAGAAGAGGAGAAGAAGAAAGGAATAGAGGAGAAGAAGAGAAAAAAATATATACCCCCTCCCGATAACTTCAACACGAGGGGGGGTCGATATACCCCCTCCTCGATAATATTATTTTCCCATGTACGTATGTTGTGTCGATATAAACTCCCGATAACTTCAACACGAGGGGGGGTCGATATATATACCTCCCTGATTATTCCAACAGGAGGGTGGCCGGAGTTTACCGAGCATTCTAACGACCCGGTGCTATATCCCGGACGCCGAATACTTCTTTGAATGTCCTCACTCCGACTCGTGCTGTTGTATCAGAATATAAAGGGAATAATAAATATGCCAGAGAAAAAGTTTCAGAACCTAAAGTCTCATGACTGCCACGTGATTATGACAACTGCTTCCGGTTGCATTGAGGGGGCTTCTACCGGAAAACGTTTCGATTAGCCATTGTGAAGCTATGTGCATTCCTCAATGCAATCTCTCAGAAGGGATCGATCCAGAAATCTACCAAGGCTAAGGAGTGATGTGGCGCAATGTCTTGTCAGTTTCGAGCTGGTGTTCCCACCATCCTTCTTCAATATCATGACGCACGTCCTAGTTCATCTAGTCGACGAGATTGTCATTCTGGGCCCTATTTCTACACAATATGTTCCCCTTTGAGAGGTTCATGGGAGTCCTAAAGAAATATGTCCATAACCGCGCTAGGCCAGAAGGAAGCATCTCCATGGGCCATCAAACAGAGGATGTCATTCGGGTTTTGTGTTGACTTCATTCCTGGCCTTAAGAAGATAGGTCTCCCTAAATCGCGGTATGAGGGGAGACTGACTGGAAAAGGCACTCTGGAGGACTCAATAATATGCAGGGACATTCTTGGTCTCAAGCACACTACACAGAGTACAGAACACCATAGTGCGATGCACCGCATCCGCATCGAACACCCTCGTGCCTTGAAAGATAATACTCAGTTGGCGGGCGGGTGCCAAACGGTAACATACTCATACATGTGTTCATGATGCGTCTTAACACTCTCCTCGTATGTGCCATTTCCTATCCTTAGCGACTCCTCCTCATTCCCTTATCGTCTTTTTGTTCGCTTGAGATATAAACTACCCAGTCTAGATCTCCCTTGTTACTATACTACCCTGTCCCTGGACATGACGTTCGTTACGGTGTGCTCCTTTTCTTCCTCTTGGTTGATTAGTGCCTCATCCTGCCCTGGTCAACTCCATTCATTCTTTTTCTTCTTCTTCCTTCTTACATAAATAAACAAATGAAGGATACGTTCAGTATTGACGTTAGTTTATTATTATTTATAAAGGGAAATGTTCAATTAATTAGTATTCTTTATCGAATAACGGTAAACGGAAGTATAAAGTTGAGCAACACCTAATCTCAATTAATTATCCAGTCATGGATACTGTGCAAGCAAACAGCGTGTTGATGCCAGGCCCCAACGCATTATTTACAATCAATCAAATATCGACCAGGGAAAGACAACATATTATGAGTTAATTACATAAGTTTGAGTATAGAATAGGTGAAGAGAATGATCTAATTTTATAACTCTGTTTGAGAGTCTTATATTGGACCCTTGATATTGTCTATAAAAGTGATCCACACTCATCTATTTATAACATGCATAATACATAATGTACATATAGCGTATATATCGAGAGAAAACAATATGAATTTGCAAAAAATATCCTCATAGAATATGGGCAGGCAGCAGAGGATAGCAGCTGGACCACGTACGGATGACACAGGTGTGACCGGTCCTCGCTGAACCCAAAATCATATGTGGCATAGGCGGACGCTAACACTAAAGGCGCCGGAACCGTTCGTCCTAGCCAATGATGTGGCACAGGTTATCTACTGTGAGCAAGCGAGAAGGACATGTCTACCAACGAGAAAAAGAAAAGATAAGGAAGCGAATACATCATACGATGAGCCAAAGCGCCACATAGTTCTTTCAGGAAAAAGGGACATCCTGGGAGTGGACGAAGACAGACATGTCTGAAGATTATGAAAAGTTTCATGAAATTCCTCCCTTCAATGTCAAGGCTGACCCAAGCATCCTGATAAACGATGAAGATTATCCATGGTTACGGCGCAATAAGCAAATGACACAAGCGAAGAAAAAGTGAAGACTTTCTCCCGCAACTATTATGATGATACCATGCCAACTTTGTAACACACGAGTATGCTATGCCAACTTTTTCAGAGTTCATTTGAAAACTATGAATTTAGGTCGAATTTTCTCTATAGGTGCATCTATGTTCATTTTTTAGTAAAGTTAATCACAAACTTGTGATTCACACAAATTTCAAAGAATTCAAATTTTAACTATTCAAATTTGAAAACTAATGGCACTAACAAAAGTTTATAATTTTTCTAAAACTAATGGCACTAACAGAAAGTTTATAATTTTGCTAACCTAAAAGCAAAAGAATTAAAAAATAAAGCAAAAAACAAAAGAAAATAAATAATACAGAAAACAAAACAAAACTGAAAAAAAAAAAATAGCAACAATAAGTATTTTGTTGTAAGTAGAAACAAAATAAAATAAATAAAGCAACAAAGAAAACAAAAAAACTAAAAAAGTGTTTTCAAATTTGAAAACTAATGGCACTAACAGAAAGTTTATAATTTTTCTAAAACTAAAAGCAAAAAGAAATAAAAAATAAAGCAAAAAACAAAAGAAAATAAATAATGCAGAAAACAAAACAAAAAAACTGGAAAAAATAGCAACAATAAGTATTTTGTTGTAAGTAGAAACAAAATAAAATAAATAAAAACAAAGAAAACAAAAAAAACAAAAAAAAGTGTTTTCAAATTTGAAAACTAATGGCACTAACTAAAGAAAGTTTATAATTTTTCTAAAACTAAAAGCAAAAGAATTAAAAAATAAAGAAAAAAAACAAAAGAAAATAGAAAACTAAAGCAGAGAAACGCAAAAACAACTGGAATAAAATAGGCATAAAGGGCGCGAATGTAAAAACTAAAAAAGTAGGTTTTCAAATTCTGACAAACAATATGGGCTTTATACAAAGTATTAATTTCTTAAAAATAAGCGACAGGGCCGCAAACGAAGGAGATCGGAAGAATTAAAAATTAAAGACAAACGGAACGGCGCGGAAAGAATCGATCAATAACTGACAGGAAACCAGAAGACAAAAAAAACCTGGAAAAGAATTTGATTAATAGAATTAGATAGCGTCACAATTGACGTAAAGAAACAATAAAAGCAAAAAGTGTTTCAGAAGAATAAACCAAATGCCAACGTAACCAGGCAACGTGATAACTCCTAAACCCTTAAAAAAAAGAATAAAAAATAACCAAAAAACCAAAAAGAAATAATTAATGCAGAGAAAGTATATAAACTAAAATAAGGATAGGACTGGAGGCTAAATAAGGCGAAACGATCCTGTCGACGCGATGGCGCAAAGAAAGGTGGCAAAGTGAACAAACAACTATAAGTGCGAAAACAAAAAACAAAAAAAAAGGTCGCCGATACCTACGTCGAGCGTCGGGGGAAGCAACTGAATGGAAATTTTCACAAGTCTGTTATATAGCAAAGGCATTGGTCACGGTTCGTGGCACAAACCGTGACCAATGCCCCCTTTAGTCCCGGTTGGTGCCACCAACCGGGACCAAAGGCCTCTTTTCAGCAGCCCAAAGGGCGGGAAGCGGCGGCCTTTGGTCCCGGTTGGTAGCACCAACCGGGACTAAAGGGGGGCATTGGTCACGGTTTGTGCTACGAACCGTGACCAATGCCCCCTTTAGTCCCGGTTGCTGGCACCAACCGGGACCAAAGGTTGTGTGCTAGAACTGGCGCAGTACGGTGGGATGTTTAGTCCCACCTCGCTAGCCGAGAGGAGCTTGGAGTGGTTTATAAGCTCTGCCGAGCCGACCACTTCGAGCTCCTCTCTACTGCAGGCTTACGGGCCTAAATCCACTGTTTGTGCCTGTGGGCCTACTAGGTCTCCTGCGGGCCTGAATCCTGGCCCATGGTAGGGTTTCTAGTCGCATTCAGGCCGTGGGGGCTCAGTAGGAGGCACTTTTTTTGTTTTTTGTTTTCTTTATTTATTGTTGCTATTTTTAATTTTTTTTCCAGTTTTTTTGTTTTACTTTCTGCATTATTTATTTTCTTTTGTTTTTTGCTTTATTTTTTAATTCCTTTTGCTTTTAGTTTTAGGAAAAATATAAACTTTCTGTTAGTGCCATTTGTTTTCAAATTTGAAAACACTTTTTTTGTTTTTTGTTTTCTTTACTTATTGTTGCTATTTTTAATTTTTTTCCAGTTTTTTTGTTTTGTTTTCTGTATTATTTATTTTCTTTTGCTTTTTGCTTTATTTTTTAATTCTTTTTGCTTTTAGTTTTAGAAAAATTATAAACTTTCTGTTATAGCCATTATTTTTCAAATTTGAAAACACTTTTTTAGTTTTTTTTGCTTTTAGTGCCTATTTTTTCCAGTTTTTTGTTGTGTTTTCTGCATTATTTATTTTCTTTTGTTTTTTCCTTTATTTTTTAATTCTTGTTGCTTTTAGTTTTAGAAAAATTATGAACTTTCTGTTAGTGCCATTAGTTTTTAAATTTGAAAACACCTTTTTAGTATTTTTGTTTTCTTTGTTTCTTTATTTATTTTATTTTGTTTCTACTTACAACAAAATACTTATTGTTGCTATTTTTTCCAGTTTTTTTGTTTTGTTTTCTGCATTATTTATTTTCTTTTGTTTTTTGCTTTTTTTTATTCTTTTTGCTTTTAGTTTTAGAAAAATTATAAACTTTCTGTTAGTGCCATTAGTTTTCAAATTTGAAAACACTTTTTTAGTTTTTTAGTTTTCTTTGTTGCTTTATTTATTTTATTTTGTTTCTATTTACAAAAAAATACATATTGTTGCTATTTTTTTGTTTTCTAGATTATTTGTTTTGTTTTCTACATTATTTATTTTCTTTTGTTTTTTGCTTCATTTTTTATTTCTATTTGCTTTTAGGTCGGCAAAATTATAAACTTTCTGTTAGTGCCATTAGTTTTAGAAAAATTATAAACTTTTTGTTAGTGCCATTAGTTTTCAAATTTGAATAGTTAAAATTTGAATTCTTTGAAATTTGTGTGAATCACAAGTTTGTGATTAACTTTACTAAAAATGAACATAGATGCACCTATAGAGAAAATTCGACCTAAATTCGTAGCTTTCAAATGAACTCTGAAAAAGTTGGCATAGCATACTCGTGTGTTACAAAGTTGGCATGGTATCATCATAATAGTTGCGGGAGAAAGTCTTCACTTTTTCTTCGCTTGTGTCATTTGCTTATTGCGCCGTAACCATGGATAATCTTCATCGTTTATCAGGATGCTTGGGTCAGCCTTGACATTGAAGGGAGGAATTTCATGAAACTTTTCATAATCTTCAGACATGTCTGTCTTGCCGTCCACTCCCAGGATGTCCCTTTTTCCTGAAAGAACTATGTGGCACTTTGGCTCATCGTATGATGTATTCGCTTCCTTATCTTTTCTTTTTCTCGGTTTGGTAGACATGTCCTTCACATAGATAACCCGTGCCACATCATTGGCTAGGACGAACGGTTCGTTAGTGTACCCAAGATTTTTCAGATCCACTGTTGTCATGCCGTACTGTGGGTCTACCTGTACCCCGCTGCCTGACAGATTGACCCATTTGCACTTAAAAAAAGGGACCTTAAAATCAGGTCCGTAGTCAAGTTCCCATATGTCCACTATGTAACCATAATATGTGTCCTTTCCGCTCTCGGTTGCTGCATCAAAGCGGACACTGCTGTTTTGGTTGGTGCTCTTTTGATCTTGGGCGATCGTGTAAAATGTATTCCCATTTATCTCGTATCCTTTGTAAGTCAATACAGTCAAAGATGGTCCCCTGGACAACAAGTACAACTCATCACAAACAGTGTTGTCACCTCTGAGACGTGTTTCCAACCAACTGTTGAAAGTCCTGATGTGTTCACATGTAATCCAGTCATCGCACTGCTCCGGGTGTTTGGAGCGCAGACTGTTCTTGTGTTCATCGACATACGGGGTCAACAAGGTAGAGTTCTGTAGAACTGTGTAGTGCGCTTGAGACCAAGAATATCCGTCCCTGCATATTATTGAGTCACTTCCAAGAGTGCCTTTTCCAGTCAGTCTCCCCTCATACCGCGATTTAGGGAGACCTATATTCTTAAGGCAGGAATGAAGTCAACACAAAACCCGATAACATCCTCTGTTTGATGGCCCATGGAGATGCTTCCTTCTGTCCTTGCGCGGTCACGGACATATTTCTTTAGGACTCCCATGAACCTCTCAAAGGGGAACATATTGTGTAGAAATAGGGGCGCCAAGATGACAATCTCGTCGACTAGATGAACTAGGACGTGCGTCATGATATTGAAGAATGATGGTGGGAACACCAGCTCGAAACTGACAAGACATTGCGCCACATCACTCCTTAGCCTTGGTATGATTTCTGGATCGATCACCTTCTGAGAGATTGCATTAAGGAATGCACATAGCTTCACAATGGCTAATCGGACGTTTTCTGGTAGAAGCCCCCTCAATGCAACCAGAAGCAGTTGCGTCATAATCACGTGGCAGTCATGAGACTTTAGGTTCTGAAACTTTTTCTCTGGCATATTTATTATTCCCTTTATATTCGACGAGAAGCGAGTCGTGACCTTCGTACTGAGCAGGCATTCAAAGTAGATTTCTTTCTCTTCTTTCGTAAGAGCGTAGCTGGCAGGACCTTTATACTGCTTCGGAGGCATGCCGTCTTTTTCGTGCAAATGTTGCAAGTCCTCCCGTGCCTCAGGTGTATCTTTTGTCTTCCCATACACGCCCAAGAAGCCTAGCAGGTTCATGCAAAGGTTCTTCGTCACGTGCATCACGTCGATTGAAGAGCGGACCTCTAGGTCTTTCCAGTAGGGTAGGTCCCAAAATATAGATTTCTTCTTCCACATGGGTGCGTGTCCCTCAGAGTCATTCGGAACAGCTAGTCCGCCGGGACCCTTTCCAAAGATTACGTGTAAATCATTGACCATAGCAAGTACGTGATGACCGGTACGCATGGCGGGCTTCTTCCGGTGATCTGCCTCGCCTTTGAAATGCTTGCCTTTCTTTCGACATTGATGGTTGGTCGGAAGAAATCGACGATGGCCCAGGTACACATTCTTCCTGCATTTGTCCAGGTATATACTTTCAGTGTCATCTAAACAGTGCGTGCATGCGTGGTATCCTTTGTTTGTCTGTCCTGAAAGGTTACTGAGAGCGTTACTGAGAGCTGGCCAATCGTTGATGGTCACGAACAGCAATGCCTTTAGGTTAAATTCCTCTTGTCTGTGCTCATCCCACGTACGTACACCGTTTCCATTCCACAGCTGTAAAAGTTCTTCAACTAATGGCCTTAGGTACACATCAATGTCGTTGCCAGGTTGCTTAGGGCCTTGGATGTGAACTGGCATCATAATGAACTTCCGCTTCATGCACATCCAAGGAGGAAGGTTATACATACATAGAGTCACGGGCCAGGTGCTGTGATTGCTGCTCTGCTCCCCGAAAGGATTAATGCCATCTGCGCTTAAAGCAAACTATACATTCCTTGGGTCCTTTGCAAACTCATCCTAGTACTTTCTCTCGATTTTTCTCCACTGCGACCCGTCAGCGGGTGCTCTCAACTTCCCATCTTTCTTTTGGTTCTCACTGTGCCATCGCATCAACTTGGCATGCTCTTCGTTTCTGAACAGACATTTCAACCGTTGTATTATAGGAGCATACCACATCACCTTCGCAGGAACCCTCTTCCTGGGGGGCTCGCTGTCAACATCACTAGGGTCATCTCGTCTGATCTTATACCGCAATGCACCGCATACCGGGCATGCATTCAGATCCTTGTATGCACCGTGGTAGAGGATGAAGTCATTAGGGCATGCATGTATCATCTCCACCTCCAATCCTGGAGGGCATACGACCTTATTTGCTGCGTATGTACTGTCGGGCAATTCGTTATCCTTTGGAAGCTTCTTCTTCAATATTTTGAGTAGCTTCTCAAATCCTTTGTCAGCCACAGCATTCTCTGCCTTCCACTGCAGCAATTCCAGTACGGTACCGAGTTTTGTGTTGCCATCTTCGCAATTGGGGTACAACCTTTTTTTGTGATCCTCTAACATGCGATCGAACTTCAGCTTCTCCTTTTGACTTTCGCATTGCGTCCTTGCATCGACAATGACCCGGCGGAGATCATCATCATCGGGCACATCGTCTGGTTCCTCTTGATCTTCAGTAGTTCACCCATTGCAGCATCATTGGGCACATCGTCTGGTTCCTCTTGATCTTCACCAGCTCCCCCCATTGCAGCATCACCGTATTCAGGGGGCACATAGTTGTCATCGTACTCTTCTTCTTCGCCGTCTTCCATCATAACCCCTATTTCTCCGTGCCTCGTCCAAACATTATAGTGTGGCATGAAACCCTTGTAAAGCAGGTGGGAGTGAAGGATTTTCCGGTTAGAGTAAGACCTTGTATTCCCACATTCAGTGCATGGACAACACATAAAACCATTCTGCTTGTTTGCCTCAGCCGCATCGAGAAACTCATGCACGCCCTTAATGTACTCGCAGGTGTGTCTGTCACCGTACATCCATTGCCGGTTCATCTGCGTGCATTATATATAATTAAGTGTCCAAATTAATAGAAGTTCATCATCACATTAAAACCAAGGTGCATACATAGTTCTCATCTAACAACATATAGCTCTCCGGAGCATCTAATTAATTAAACCATACATTGAAACTATGTAAAACATTTCAATGCGAAAACAAATGCGATCATAATCACAACCAAGGTAACAATTGATCCAACGGCATAATGATACCAAGCCTCGGTATGAATGGCATATTTTCTAATCTTTCTAATCTTCAAGCGCATTGCATCCATCTTGATCTTGTGATCATCGACGACATCCCCAACATGCAACTCCAATATCATCTTCTCCTCCTCAATTTTTTTTTCCTTCAACAAATTGTTTTCTTCTTCAACTAAATTTAACCTCTTGACAATAGGGTCGGTTGGCATTTCTGATTCACATACATCCTACATAAATAAAATCTATGCCACGTTGATCGGCATAATTTTCATAAACAATAAATGAACCAATAGTTATAAAGATAATATATATATACCACATCCGAATCATAGACAGGACGAGGGCTGACGGGGGCGGATACCAAAACCATCGCACTATATAAGATGCAATAATAAAAGTAAGAAAATAATACAAGTATCTATGTAAACATACAAGTAAGAATATTTTTCCTTTCAGAAAGAAGATAAGAACAAGAGGCTCACCACGATGGTGCCGGCGATGAGCTCGGCGCGGGTGATCGACGGCGGTGAAGACGGGGACGGGGCGTGACGGACTGCTAAACCTAGACAAATATTGTGGAAAATGGAGCTTGGAGGTCGAGCTTGGAGAGGAGAAAGCTTAAGTAGTGTGGCTCGGGCATTCCATCAAACACCTTGTGTGCATAGGAGGTGAGCTAGAGCACCACCAAGCCCTCTCCCCCTCGGCCAGAAAAAAACAGAGCAGTGTGCTCTGCTCTTACGCGAGGGGGTATATATAGGCACCTCATTGGTCCCGGTTGGTGGCATGAACCGGGACTAAATGGGAGCCTTTGGTCCCGGTGCAAGCCACAAACCGGGACCAATGGTGGTGGGCCAGGAGCGAGGCCCATTGTTCCCGGTTCGTCCCACCAACCGGGACCAAAAGGTCCAGATGAACCGGGACCAATGGCCCACGTGGCCCGGCCGGCCCCCTGGGCTCACGAACCGGGTCCAATGCCCCCATTGGTCCCGGTTCTAGACTGAACCGGGACTAATGGGCTGACCCGGCCTGGACCAAAGCCCTGTTTTCTACTAGTGTGCACCTGTGACTCACCAACATTCCATCATGTGCAACGCCTCTTGGAACGCCTTTGGCATCGCATGATAGAAGATAGGAACGCGTTAAGAGCAACTGAGGAAAACAACAAACAAGTGGCACCTCTCTTGTAAATATGTAACATTAATATCTTTTGTTAATTAAATGCAGTAGAAGCCTCTCCTGTCATTTCCTCCTAAAAAACAAAAGAATGGCGCAATTGAATGGTGGTATCACACAATCCAACTCTTCACGTTCACGTTAGCGCAATTGACACGACTTATGTGATACAGTAAAGCACATGAAAGAGATGACGCCGCTAACGAGATCTTGGCGATTATATGTAAGATAATCAAGCGGTGCTAGCTCAACTTTAGTGCTAATCAGCATAGCCTATTTAGCCGATATATTACTGTTAAATACTGTAGCATTGCAGAGCTTATTGCATCCTTGTACACACGATCAATATCTAGTTATCTACGAACAAGAAAACATATGTTTCTAGACCAGCGGGAACAAAGACAAAAGCCATGTTAAACTTGTCACCCGATGCACATGCACTTGCATACCAGCTCCTAGGCATGCACAAAGAAAAAACTGAAGCACACTGATGAAGTAACTAAGAAACTATGTTCCTGTCTCAAATACAAATAAAACTGATGGCCAGCGATGAACTGGTTAAGCATTCCCAAAAATCACATGTTCAGAACTCCTCAGAACATAACTCCAACTATCAATCTTGTAAGTGCATCTAGTGCCACCCCAAGTTGGTTTTGGAGTATTGACGACAAACCTAGTTGAGGGACTAATGTGTTTGTGAGAATTGCAGGATAACACAGGTAGAAGTCCCTCATTGATTCGGTTTTCCTACCAGAGATGACCCCTAAAAATGTATGAATACATTGAAGTCAAAGGTGGTAAGTGAAGACATTCACCTTGAAGACTATGACAAGAGAAGACATCGCATGAAGACTATGGAGCGCGAAGACTTAGATCTTTCATAGTTCTTTTTCTTCTTTGTTGAGTCATAGGAACCACTGTACTGTTAAGTGGGGTCCAAGAAAACTAGTCAGAATGAATGAAGTGATGCTTAACCAAAATCCTATGTCTTCGAGTGAAGACTATGAGAGGGAATCTTGTTCAGAGTTGGACAAGTCAGCTTTGCTTGTAGCCCAAGTAAAGTTGCCATGTGTGTTTGAAATCTGACCGTTGGAACACGTCTCAGTTCCTTAGTGACCCAGGGTCATTTCAGACAAATCAGGTCGGGTTGCCTAGTGGCTATAAATAGCCCACCCCCTACAACCATAAACGGTTGGCTGCTCAGAGTTAA
This sequence comes from Triticum urartu, assembly GCF_003073215.2. Taxonomy (NCBI): domain Eukaryota; kingdom Viridiplantae; phylum Streptophyta; class Magnoliopsida; order Poales; family Poaceae; genus Triticum; species Triticum urartu. Next base: position 447,089,831 of record NC_053025.1, on the reverse strand, counting down.
AGTACGGCTTTTATCATTTGAGAGCAACCCACCTCGAAGCCTTTGAGAGAGAAATTCCTTGAGAGGATAAAGCCCTAACCACCCAGAGCCAAAGAGTGTTAGGCATCACTTAAGTCTTCTTGTCTGTGTGATCTGAAGACTTATTACACTTGAGGACTGTGAATCCTCCAGCCGGTTAGGCGTCGCGTTCTGAGCATCCAAGAGTCATTGTGGATCGCCGGTGAACGAAGTCCGTGAAGGTTTGGAAGTCTACCTTGAAGACTTACCAGAGTAATTGGGCGAGGACTGGGTGTCCTTAGCTCAAGGGGAATAAGGTGAAGACGAGGTCTTCTGAGTTGAATCTCAGCCTCCCTAACCAGACGTACAGTTGTCACAGCAACTGGAACTGGTCCAACAAATCATTGTCTTCAACGAGTCACTGGTTTCATCCTTCCCTTCCCTTTACTTACTGTTGGTTCTTGTGAAGTAATTGTACGATAGCATCACCATTCGACTTCACTAAGTGATTACATGTACTGATTGGCTTCTCAACATCTTCCTACCTGATCCTTACTGCCTAGCTGCTATTTGTCATTGTGCTTTCACTTCATTAAATACATGACTATGGTTTTCCTAGTGTAGTCTACCTTCCGCTGCATGATAATAGGTTTGTTTCTATCATTTGTCTTCGAAACTCACATGTTTTGAAGACTTTCATAAAAATCGCCTATTCACCCCCCTCTAGTCGATCACTAGCACTTTCAATTGGTATCAGAGCAAGGTACTCCCTTGTTCTGTGTGATTCGGTTTAACCACCTGGAGTTTTAGCTATGTCGACTGCAGGGATAATTAAAGTCTCCGCTGCATGCCCCGTCTTCGATGGAACTGAATATCCCTACTGGAAGAATAAGATGCGCATGCATCTTGAAGCCATTGATGTCGACCTATGGTATGTCGTCAAGAACGGCATTCCCAAGGCTGGAGAAGGTGTCACTGCCGCTGATGTCAAGAAGTTCGTTCAACTGGACTCTACTGCCAAGAATATCATCTGTGGTCATCCGACCAAAGGACAGTATGGCCGCGTGAGTGCTTTGGAAAAATCTAAGCTAGTCTGGGACTGGCTATCCAAGGTCAACGAAGGCGTCTCAACCCAGAGAGATCAGAGAATCAGTGTCCTTCGCAACCTCTTCATCCGCTTCAAGAGAAATGATAATGAGAATGTCCAGCTCACGTTTGATCGACTCACTGACATCACAAATGAACTTCAAGCCCTCGGCGCTACTGAGATCACCAAGCATGAAGTCGTCAAGACACTCCTGAGATCACATGGCAGTTCGTTTGACACCCTAGCCCTGATGATTCAAGAACGTCCTGATTTCAAGACACTCGATCCGTCTGACATACTTGAGAGGCTCAACACACACGAGTTTCAGCTTTCTGAGAAAAGAGACATCTACGGTCCCAACTATGGGCGAACTCGTGCCTTGAAGGCAAAGGCTGTCTCCTCATCTGGAGAAGAATCTGACAGCAGTTCTGATGATCCTGAAGACATTGGAAGGGAGCTTGCTATGCTTGTGAAGAAGTTCCAAAAATTCACCAAGAAGAAAGGCCTTAGAAAGTTGTCACGATCAAGCTCAAGGAATGATGAAGCTTCTGCTCATGACTACAAGAAGAGAACATGTCACAAGTGCAAGAAACCTGGCCACTACATCTCTGAGTGTCCACAGTGGGACAATTTGAGAACAAGAAGAAGAAGAAGAGCAAGGAGTATGACTCTGACGACAAGAAGAAGAAGAAATACTCAAAATCTTCTTCCACTTCCTCCAAGTCTTCATCACACAAGAAGAGCTCATCTGGCAAAGGCACGTGCGTTTTGTTGGCAAGGAAATGGACTCTGAGGATGAGTCCGCATCTGAGGAGGCGGAGGTGGAGTCTGAGGAGGAGTCCGATTCTGGCATTGCAAGTCTGGCTACAGCATACGTTGCCAAGTCCATCTTCAACACTGAAGAAAATGACTTCATCACCGACACCGATGCAAATGACAAGGACTACTCCGCTCCTTCCTACTGCTTCATGGCACGTGGTGCCAAGGTAAACACACGCACTACTCACTATCAAACATCTAGTGACGATGACTCTGATTGTGTTTCCAAACCAGCTACAAAACACTTGCTAAAATTGCAACTGAACAATAGAAAACCATGGAACACATTCAAAAACTGTTAGACAAAAGCGATGATCTGTTAGACGCTGAAATGACTCGATCTCAGTCCTTAATTGAGACATAAAAAATCTTCACGTTAAGTATGAGGAACTTGAAAGTCGTCATGAAACGCTCTCAACAGCTCATGAAAGGCTTTCCTATGATTATCTTCAAAGGAAGCAAGATCTTGAGAAATTGAGAGCGGCTCATGAGATCTTCAAAAAGAAAACGAGTCACTTCACGCCAAACAGATCAGTTCAGCTCAGGAAGGATTTGACCACCATGTCTTAAATGTATGAGCATGATACGCTACTTCTGTTGCTGATGTTCTACTGCTGCTACTATTGCAATATCTTCAACTGTTGATGTGGAAACTAACCCCTCTACTGAGGACACCACTGCTATTGCTGATGAGAATGCTAGGTTGAAGACACTGCTTGAAACAGGGATATACAAAAGTCTCAAAGGGCATCAGACACTATGTGATGTCCTCAAAAGGCAGATCCTGAACCGAAACCCTAGGAAGAGGGTGTTGGGTTCGTAAGGAAAATGAATGCTGATGGCTCTTACTGGAAACCTAAGCATACCCCAAAACCACATGGGTTGCTGCAAAGGAACCTTCAGCAGATCCATCCACTCTATCTGGCTTCACTTGTGCTAACCCATTGTTATTGATGAATCCTTTGATGCAAACTATAAACTGTTTAAGAATCAGAATGGTGAAGTGTTTGCCAGGTATATTGGTACAAACTGCAGGAATGGACCGCCTATGAAGAAGATCTGGGTGCCGAAAAGGTGTTTGGAGAATCTTCCTATGAATGTCTCATGACACCACAGGTGAAGAAGACAAACCCCAGACCACAGGCCTCATACGGTCCAAAGGCTTCATACAGACAGAGGACTCACCTGAGTCACACTAACGCAAATGTTTTACAGGGAAGCCATACTCAGGCCTATGAATATGAGCGCGGTTCATCAAACCGCCATGTTCATAAGACCAAGAACTATTCTGCTTATTCTTATGAATACTATTGTCCACCTGCAAGATTTTTGCTAGGGCTCCAAAGCGAAAGTTCTAGATGCTGCACTTAGACTTATTGCTTCAAAGCCACCCCTGAAGATGTGGGTGGCTAAGAAAGCTTAACTCTCTTTTGCAGGGAAAGGTCTCCAGCCGAAAACCAAAATGTCTGACACTATTGCTGGGGACCTTAAACATCTTGTAGGGCGCAAGATCAAATGCCCAAATGGTCTTACTATGTACTTTGTTCTGAATCGCTTGCAACGCTCTATCGCCTAATCTCGATTCTAAGCTTTAATAATCCACTGGTTCATCAAATGTTTTTACTTCACAATTCTCTTCGTGAAGCCTATCCCCCTAACTGCACTGAGGGTACGACACCAGCTGCTTCAGAATGGATTATTGATAGTGGGTGTACAAATCACATGACCGGCAAGCAAAGCCTTCTCATGGACTCAACTTTACGTCTATCAGACAAAAGTCACATCACATTTGCTGACACTGGTAAAAGCAAGGTATTGGGTCTAGGTAGAGTGGCAATCTCAAAGGATCAACCACTACTAGGGAAAACCTTATACACAAAATCTTAGCAGCAGCGCGGTATAAAAACAGATGCTACTGCTAATTAGCAGCAACGAGCTTTAGAAAAGAGCGCTGCTAATGACTGAGTAGCAGTAGCGCTCTAGGTGAAAAAAGCGCTACTACTATAATTGCCACGGTGTTGCCTCCAGGATAGATATAGTAGTAGCGCCCTTCCCGTGGACGCGCTACTGCTAAAGAACATAGTAGCAGCAACTAATTAAGTATAGTCCCATACTGCTAAGCGAACAAGGTGTTTACCACCTTAAATATGTTGCTTCTCAACCTATCTCGAGCACTTGGTCTTCGTTGAACTATATGTGTATGATTTGTGGTTGCAATATGAATCCTCGCCTGTACTTATACAGGTACAGTGAGGATTCATGTTGACTATTTAGATTATACACAAAAAGATCATTGATGACCAATGTATATTTTTGATGTTTTTACTAAACAAAAGAAATAACTGCTTCCATTAGCAGTAGCAGTTTCCCAAAACGCGTTGTAGATAAGTTAGCTATAGCGCGTTTCTGTACGTGCGCTACTGCTAGTTCGAGTTAACCAGCCCCCGCATCAAAATTTCGCTAAGTCCTCCTTTCCCCCCACCGGCCTGTTCCCCTACTCCCTATCGCCGCCACCCGAGCCTGAGCGCGCCTGCGCCCTCACCGCCGCCGCCGCCGCCCGCCCTCAACCTCACCGCCGCCGCTCTCGACCACACTGTCGCCACCCTCGACCTCACCGCCGCCGCCCTTGACCGAGCCCGAAGCCCCGCCCAGGACCGCCGCCTCCCGATCCCGAGCCCGCCCTCGCGCCCCTCCGTCGCCGAGCACCTCCCCGCCACCGTCTCTCCCTCTGGTAAGCCCCCCACCCCTCCCCAACCCCCTCTCTCTTTGCTTACTTAGTAGATGATTTTAGTAGTAGTAGATGTTAATTTAGGGTTCATAGAACTAGTTGAATTAATAGAACTAGTTTAGTTTTAGTTGAACTAGTATAGTAAGTAAATTAATAACTAGTTGAACTACTTCATTTTTAGAAAGAACTAGTTTTTTTTTCTTTTTATACTAAGTTTATATTTAGTAAGAACTAGTTGAATTAATAGAACTAGTTGAACATGCCATATTTGGTGTTATTTTTTAGTTTAAGCAATTATTTCATGTTTTGGTTACACCTCCGAGTGGCCTATGTTTTGCCGAAGTGTTGATTAATTTCCGTTCCGGCAAATTTCAGGCGCTCGATATGTCCTTTTTTAGCAAAGGTCATGCCGGATTTTTCCGTGAATTCTGGCATGACTTGTGCTAGAATATGTGGGAAATATCGAGTGGCCTGGATTTTCTTTGAAAAATAATGATCTAATTTAGGTTTTTTAGTACATATATTTAATTGTACAAGTTTAATCTTTGAATTATGAACGTAGGAAATGTCGTACTCGGACGATGACAGTCTCCTGGGGTAGTGCAGCTGGTGCCACGGCGATCGAGGTATGTGTGACAGGTTCGTTGAGCTGGACGAAGATCGGCGCTTCAGCATTAAGCTCGAGGAGACCTTCGATGTTGAAATGGTACGCAACAACGACAAGTGTTTTTTTTCATAATTAAGCATGACTTCAACTATTTCAACGTCTAATTTTCATCTTTTACAATTCGACTAGCTTATCCCATGCCATGCAAGACGCTATGTCTTGGAGAGGATGGGTTTTGAAGACCATGAAAATTTTCAAACAAAGAAAATACACCTAAGGACCCATCATGATATCGATTTTGAAGTAAATCTGTATAATTCTCAGAGCGTAACCCATTTTGGTTGTCAAAATTGGGAAGCACTTTGCAAAATGTATGGTTTTTATGAGGGTATGATTGTCACCATGGATCTTGGTCATCCTGACATCGAGCAAGACAATGTGGACATTTGGGTCCTTGTTGATACGCTTCCGATTCTACCGCAATGTAAGTTTCTCAAACATAGTTATTAACTAATTTATATTGTTTATTTCAAAATAGTTGACAGCTTATTTCCATTGACAGCTTATTTTGAATCTTCAAAGAATGTGCAGAAGATGGTAGAAAAAACCCACTACACTGATGGCTCCGAATTAACTTATAAGGTGAAAAATCATCTGATTGCTTATTGTACTTTTTTGAGAATTACAATACCTATTATCGAACTCCTCCAAATTATGGTGAATACGTGCCACTAGTGCACGTGTTGAACCACGATAACTTCTATGGAGATACCCTGGTAAGATATTTTACTATTACGACATCCGTGCATCTTTTGCATACTTCTAAAACTAGTACATCATTGCTAACTACGAAGTTATTACTATGTTTTTCAACAGAAAATCCCGATGGATTGTGTGCCTCATCTGATGTATTACAATGGTCGCCTTGAAGTTCTGAACCTACAGCCAGGTCATCCTACGGATCTCACCTGTGCATATCGAATTTCTGAAACCGGTGAACACATGCTAATCAAAGAGTGGAAAAAATGTTTGGACATTCGTAAGGAGGTTCTTGGAAGCAACATTAAGCGAAAGGCAAGAATTGGAGACAGGATAATCTGCATTCTCCATAATGGAGAGCGAGGGGCTATCTTGTTTTTTGCTATTTTACCTTAGAGAATATAGTAGGTCCTAAGAGAATGTAGTAGGTCCTATGAGGTACAATATGTTTATTATGTGATACAATGTGTTAGAGTTGAAGATGTCAGGAGTACTTGTGATTATGACTAGTGACCAATGATATGATGATGATGATGATGATGATAAGTTGTTAATGTTAATGATGATGATGATGATGATGATGATATTTATTATATCATTGGGTGAGAGAACCGCGGATTAGTTTCAAGTGGATGTCCGTCCACTTGAAACTAGTCCACACGGTTCTTTCACCCCGTGATGTAATAACTCATTATGATGTAAAGACAATTTGTAAATTCCTGTTGTATGAAAATTTGTGTAAAGGTGTACGAATACAACATGAAATAAAAAAGAAATAAAATACGAAATAATAGTAGCAGCGCTGGCAGAGAGAAGCGCTATACTAATTACCAGCAGCGCTCCTCCTGGAACTCGCTGCTACTAAGTCGATTTAGCCATAGCGTGGGTGGAGGCACGCTACTGCTATTCGTTAGCTGTAGCGCCTTATCAGTAGCGCACCACCCCGCGCTACTGATAGGTCTAAAACCCGCACTGCTGCTAGCCTTTTCCCTAGTAGTGAACACATGGATAAAGTCATGCTTGTTGAATCCCTTGGTTTCAACTTAATGTCTGTCTCAATGCTTTGTGACTTAAACATGATTGTGATGTTTGGAAAATATCGTTGCCTTGTACTAATGGAATCTGACAAGTCTCTAGTGTTTGAAGGGTATCGAAAAGATGATTTGTATGTTGTAGATTTCTCAGCAGGGCCACAACTTGCAGTATGTCTTCTAGCAAAAGCTTATGAATGCTGGCTCTAGCATCAAAGGCTAGGGCATGCTGGCATGAGGAACCTCCACACCCTTGCAAGGAAGAAGCATGTCATAGGCATCGAGGGCGTCAAGTTCAAGAAGGATCACTTATGCGGTGCTTGTGAAGCAGGAAAGATGACGAGGGCCAAGCATCCCTCGAAGACAATTATGACAACAACTCAACCCTTCGAACTGCTACACATGGATCTTTTCGGTCCCACTCATTACTCAACTCTTACTACTACTGCTTGTCTCTATGGCTTTGTCATTGTTGATGATTATTCAAGATATACTTGGGTGCATATAATCCTTTACAAGGCTGAAGTGCAGGATGTCTTCAGACGCTTCGCCAATGGAGCAATGAACAACTATGGCGCCAAGATAAAGCACATCAGAAGTGACAATGGCACTGAATTCAAGAACACGAGCCTTGATACATATCTTGATACCTTGGGCATCACACACGAATTCTCAGCTCCATACACGCCACAGCAGAATGGCGTCGTCGAACGCAAGAACAGAACACTTATTAAGATGGCTCGGACGATGCTTGATGAATACAAGACTCCAAGAAAATTCTGGCCTGAAGCCATTGACACTGCATGCCATATCATCAACCGTGTTTATCTTCACAAGCTTCTGAACAAGACATCCTATGAGCTCCTTACTGGCAAGAAGCCAAATGTCAGTTACTTCAGAGTATTTGGCGCCAAGTGCTGGATCAAGGATCCACATCACACTTCAAAATTTGCACCAAAAGCACATGAGGGTTTTATGCTTGGATATGGAAAGGATTCGCACTCCTACAGAGTCTTCAATCTCTTTCATTACAAAGTGGTTGAAACAGTGGATGTGCGGTTCGATGAAACTAACGGGCACAAAGAGAGCACTTGCCAAATGTGCTAGATGAAGTTCCATCCAGTGAATCAATCAAACTTATGGGAACTGGAGAAATCATACCTTCTAAAGCTCAACCCGAAGAAGAACTTATCATCTCCGCACCTGATCAACCTGAAGATAATGCTCAGCCTGAAGACAATCCCTCTAACAATGACAATGATCAGCAAGAGCAAAATCTTCGTCCTGTACATCCTCGTGTTGCAAATGAAGTGCAGATTGAGAGAATAATCGATAGCATCAATGCACCAGGTCCACTCACTCGTTCAAGGGCAACACAGCTAGCAAATTTCTGTGGGCACTTCGCATTCGTCTCAATAACAGAACCCAAGAAAGTAGAAGAAGCCTTCATGGAACCTGAATGGATTCAAGCTATGCAAGAAGAGATTCAATAGTTTGAGCTGAATAATGTATGGGAACTGGTTAAGCGTCCTGATCCTCGGAAGCACAATATAATAGGCACCAAATGGATATATCGCAACAAGCAAGATGAGCATGGTCAAGTTGTCAGAAACAAAGCTCGTCTCGTTGCTCAAGGATACACTCAAGTTGAAGGGATTGACTTCGATGAAACATTTTCTCCTGTGGCTAGACTTGAAGCCATACGCATACTGCTGGCCTATGCAAATCATCACAACATACTTCTATATCAAATGGATGTGAAGAGCACTTTTCTCAATGGCAAGATTGAAGAAGAAGTGTATGTTGTGCAACCGCCTGGCTTTGAATATCCAAAACATCCTGACATGGTATACAAGCTCAACAAGGCACTGTATGGCCTCAAACAAGCCCCTCGGGCTTGGTATGACACACTCAAAGACTTCCTGAAGAGCAAAGGCTTCAAATCTGGTTCCCTCGACCCCACTCTCTTCACGAAGACATATGATGGTGAACTGTTTGTGTGCCAAATATATGTGGATGACATTATCTTCGGCTGCACCAATCAGAAATATAGTGAAGAGTTTGGATATATGATGCAAGAGCAATATCAGATGTCCATGATGGGTGAGCTGAAGTTCTTCCTTGGACTTCAAATACGTCAGCAACGCAACGACATCTTTATATCTCAAGAGAAGTATCTCAAAGATTGCCTGAAGAAGTTTGGTATGCAAGACTGCAAAGGCTTCACGACGCCAATGCCAGCCAAACATCATCTGGGTCCCGACGACAATGGTAAAGAGTTCGATCAAAAGGTATACCGCTCCATGATTGGTTCTTTACTTTATCTATGTGCATCTAGGCCAGATATTATGCTTAGTGTTTGCATGTGTGCTCGATTCCAAGCAGCACCAAAGGAATCGCATCACTTAGCTGTGAAGCGAATTCTTCGATATTTGGCTTACACCCCAACTCTAGGATTATGGTATCCAAAGGGCTCAGAGTTTGATCTGGTTGGATTCTCGGATGCTAATTATGCTGGTGACAAGGTGGATCGCAAGTCTACATCAGGCACATGTCATTTTCTAGGATGATCACTTGTATGTTGGTCTTCAAAGAAACAGAACTGTGTATCTCTCTCCATTGCTGAATCTAAATACATTGCTGCTGGATCTTGCTGTGCTCAGCTTCTGTGGATGAAGCAAACACTCAAAGACTATGGCATTCATCTGAAGCAAGTGCCACTCTACTGCGACAACGAAAGTGCCATCAAGATTGCCAACAATCCAGTTCAGCACTCAAAGACAAAGCACATTGAAATTCGTCATCACTTTCTCAGAGATCATGTTGTGAAGGAAGATATTGATATCATACACATCAACACTAAAGAGCAATTGGCAGATATCTTCACCAAGCCCTTGGATGAGAAGAGATTTTGCAAGTTACGGTGTGAGCTAAATATCTTGGAATCCTCAAATGTCCTGTGATCAGGCACACATCCTAACACTTATGCATATTGATGACTTAGATGTGCAACACACGAAGTAAAGTATATCTCCAATCAATGAAGACATACATTCTAAGTGTGAATACATTAATGTGGAATTTGACTTCAGAGCGCCACGATAATTATGCGCCGTGTCTGGGTCTAATACTTCCTATACGGTGGGTAACGCCACCACAAAATTCGTCTGTTTGAAGTGTTTTACCCATGGTGTTACATTTGCTGTGTCTTCACATTTGGTTTGGCTTCAATCTCAACATGTCTTCATGATTATCTTCATTATGTTGATCGTATATATATACTAGTGTTCTGTCCTCTACAGCATTCACTTATAGCTATGTCTTCTTGTTGAATCTTTTGAACTAAGTGAATGTGATCGGACCCTAACCTCTCTATGCTTTCTATCTCAAACTCTATCTCTCCAAATCATATGCATTGTATTGAAACTGTCGAATGTGTTATCTGTGTCCTTGTTAGCAGAAGATACAGAGACAAACATTAAGTCCATTTTCAATGCTAATTCCTTCACCTGAAACCCGGAGAAGTGGGAACGACCACCCGATAATCCAGGCGTGCGTGGGAATGTGGAACAACCTCCGATATGTTGCATGATGGCCACGTGTTCTTCGGATGTGAATTGCCAAGGGCACCTGTGGAATAACGATGTGCCGTCCTTGTCCTTATAAATACACACCTCACCACAGTCATTATCCTTTCTTCCACTCTCGCACGAACCCTAGCGCCACCGCTAGCCCTCGACGATGCCGGTGACGAAGCGCTTAGCTGCCGCGACCTCTCCGATGCCGTCTTCACGCTGGCCGCGGACATCGTCTTCTCCGCCATCGCCGTAGGTGTCCTCCGTCGCCAAGTTAGGGAACGGACGATCGAACTGCTCGGCCTCCTCTTCCACTCCGTCTAGCAGTTCCTTGTGTGGTAAATAAAACTTGCTTTTTACGGCCCTTTGATCCTATAGATTCGTCACTTTCTACCACAAGCAGTTTCTGTTCACACAAGTTGGATCCACTTCATACTGCATCTCATATTATTCCTAGTATGTTCACTTATGCTTCACAAAGTAGTAAGATTCCTCACTTGTACTGATCTGTGGATTCGTACAAATCTGGAACCAACTCCTTATCTATGAGTGAATGTCTTCGCACAATGAGGTCAATGTCTTCTAAACTGATTTATCTTCAAAATCTTCTGAGAATGCATATGACCTCTTCCCCTTCCCTCACACCTTAATGCTGTCACAGGTACATGTCCGTGGGAGAATCCCTTGGTTCTCATAGTCTGCATTCATTTGAAGAATTCTTACAGCATCATATAAATTCTCCCGAAGCCAGTTCCTATTTGTCCAGCAAGCGAAAGCCCTTGAAGCCTTTGAACGTATTGAAGCCATTCAGTTTAAAGTTCATGGCTGCAGAGAAATCACCAAGGAAGGGTGGCAGAAAGCGTCGAGGTGAAACATCAAGAGATCTGCCCGATGACCTCTCAGAACTGTACAAGCCAGATCCAGAAGAGGATTACAATCAGCGCAAGACACAAATCCAATGGATTCGACGATATTGGGCAGAACAGTGGTTCAAGTACAGGTTTGTGACAAAGGAATATGCTGAGAAGAATGCCATCAAGCGACCATGGGGAGACATCCTATACAGAAATCTTCAACCCAAGTCCAGAGATGAAGCCATTGAACAAGGCTTCTATCCCTGCATGGTCCGTGGACCACAGCCTGCGGATGCTGACACATCGTCACTGCTATGGTGTCGTGACGACAATCTGTTCAAGCGCAACTTCCAGTTTGCCCAGAATTCGGCGAAGCAGAATAAGAAGTGATTGGGACTAGACTTCAACCCTGGTCCCTCTGCTCCCCGTGCCGATGGCACCCACAAAGCTGAACCCAATCTTGTTGGGCCCTTCTACAACCTGGATGGCCTCATCACTCACATCTCAGTTCAAGGTGCCAAAGTGGACCATTCTGATGATGATGCTGATACTGATGAAGCCCCAGCTCCTACTCCAAAGCCGTAGAAGCCAAAGCAGCCTAAAGCTTCAAAGCCTGCCTCAGCACCAAAAATCTCACGGGCGAAGCCACTGGCTACTGCACCTCCTGAAGACAGTGTGCAGTCTGAAGATCCGTCATGTATCTCCAAGCCCCCGAGAGTCAAGATGCCTCTGCCACACACCAGCCAAGAACTGACTACTGCTGCTATTCTGCGCAACGACACCATTGATCTATCCAGCGATGAAGATCTTGCAGATGACGCTCTTGAGCAACTGATCAAGAGCAAAGAAGAAGCAGAAATCTTCAACAATTTGGCTCCCTTTGACGTGGCAATCATCCACGACTTCATCGATGAGTGGTTTGACACGCCCAACCTCAGCTTTGAAGATCTGCAACTTCCCATTGGCCTCAGTGTCGCCTTCCATGGCGACATTGCTTCAGAGCTAGCTCTAGCTCAGCGCATCGTCGAACTGAAGCAAAAGATTGACTTTGAGAAAGCTCAGTTCAAGAAGCATATGGCCAAGCTCAGCGTGCAAGAGGTTAAGAACTTCAAGATCATGCTGCACGAGCTTAAAGAAGCCTTTCTCAAGAAGAGTGAAGAAGCTCAAGGTTCTCGTGAGCGCATGAAGAGCCTGGCTGACAAGTGTGTGCAAGCCTACAATGAGGCCGAGAAGCGCAAGGCCCTTGGGCGTCCTGGCATCGACCCCAGGATGGCTGCAAAGAAGAAGAAGAAGAAGAAGCCCGCTATGGCCGAACCCAACGCACCAAGGCAGGAAGCACATCCCACATTGTCTTCCCAACCAGCATGACTGGCTTGAAGCCAAAAGCCAGGTCTATCGCTTCAGAACTGAAGAAGACGAGGACTGCTGAGGCTGAAGCCAGAAAGAGGAAACATCCTGAAGCCTCTGCTGCTGCTCCCTCTAAGAAGAAGCGCAAGACCAAGAAGGATCGGGCTGCTCCCACAGAGCCCTTAATTTTTGAACCTATCTCCATGGTTCACCCTGCCGCTGAACATCAAGAGCGCCAACTGACTGTCCATGAGCCTGCTTTCACAGAGGCTCATGAAGCTGAAGACATTCCAGCAGCTGATCCCACCACAGCTGAAGACATTGGTCACCATGACCATGTTGAAGATGATGTAGTTCTTCCTTAGATCGAGCACCAACATGTATCATCGCATGTGCTTACGCACAGCGAACTCATCAGCATTGGTCGTCCTCTGACGCCAATTGCTCAGGATGCATCATGGGCTGATCACCCACAACAACGAGTCACACCACCTCGGCAAGAAGAAGAAGAAGATGACTTTGAGACCCAGCCAACTCCATCTCCAAAGGCGTCGCCAGCGTTACGCAGGCTTCGCAAAGGACCAAGGTCTCAAGTCACCGAGTCCGAGGCTAAAACTGCTGAAGACATTCCGGCTGCATCAGCCGATGACACCCAAGAAGAAGAACATGTCCCTACTCCCCCAACTACTGAAGAAGCTGTTCTCGAGGAGAACGTGTATGTGCCCGACCCTCCAGCTCATCAAGTGGAGGTAGAAAATCTTGAGGCTGCCACCACCAACACCAATGAAGCCACTGACGCTGTCATGGCTGAAGCAAATGTGGAGCCTACACCAACCCAAGAGCCAGAAGTCAGCGAAGCCAATGATGCTACTGCTTCTGTTCCTGCGCCTGCTGCTTGTCCTCAGTTTGACTATCATATTGAGCATAGGCCTCAGGTACAGAAGCCAATGCCAAGGTTGCCCAGGTTTCCAGGTCCTGCATCAGCACCTGGATCCTTCAATGTCAACGGCTTCAAAGTAGACAACACCTTCGTCAATAGCTCCAAGAACCCCTACTCAAGGGAACGAATATCTTCTGATCGGTTCTGGAGCTATCCGCAGCGAAACTATTACTCCTGCATTCTGTACAATCAAGGTCGCATCTTCCCACATATGCGTCTTGACACCGAAGCAATAGCTGGTCTGCCCTGTTTGGAAGAAGCTCTGGATTGCTTCAAAGAGGTTGGATTGTTGCCTTTCGTCATCGACCAAGAGCACTGGAACGAAGAGTTGCTTCTCCAATTTTATGCCACACTTCACATACATGGTTACAACAGAGATCCGAAGACTTGGGTCCTTGAGTGGATGACAGGAAATGTTCATCACGAAGCCAAAGCCTTTGATATCATTGAGCTCACTGGTCTGCCCACTCCTGGAGATCTCTATGAACCTGGCTGTCAGCTTCACAGTGAAGCTATGGAGAGCATCTTTCAGAAGCCTGAACCAAACATGAGTCAGATCCTCAGTATGATGAAGCCTTTGCCACAAGACGCTGCATATCCTAAGGAGTTCTTTGTTGAAGACCTGAAGTAGCTGCCAAGGACTTTCTATCACATTATACGGCGAACTCTCTGGCCATCAAAGGACATTCTCCACATGCAAAGCTGGAAGGTGCAATGGAGACTTTGGTCTTCTATATTCTTCATGGAAAATGCTTCAATGCACAAGACTTCTTCATCCGCCAACTTGCTGCATCCGGATCTGATCTTTTTGTCTTGAAGTTCTACGCTCCATGGATAATGCGGCTGATTAAACTCCACTCAGCTCTCTCATATCAGCCATCTGCTCGCAATCATCGGATCTTTCTGCCTGATGTGGATATGTCCGTTGAAGCCATTTATCCAGAGCCTGCCAAGGAACCTCTTAGTCTTCAGAATGCGGAGCATCAAAGTTTCACTCAGAACATTGAAGGAGTTAAAGCAGTCACTCGTGTTTATCCTCTGGCTGGTACTACACGTGCACCTCATCGTGCCCTTACTGAAGCCACTGAGAGCACTATTGCCCAACGACCCAAGAAGCGATCTTGTGTTCTCAATGACCGAGAGCTTCTGGTTGCTCTTCATCAGAAACAGGATAGGCATCATGACTGGCCGAAGCGCCAAATGCACAGCCTCTTGGTGGATGTCAACCGCATTCGCAATCTTGCCACCAAGAATGCCTTTGTTGCCCATGAAACCTGTCGGCATACATGGAAAGGGCTGACGCTTATGTGTTCTGAGGATGATCTGCAAGAGGATGGCTTCTCTGAACGTTTCAAGTTTGACTCCACACCTCCCCGAAGGACTGTGCTGCGACGAACTCCATCTCTTGAAGACTCTGAGTTCTCTTCCTCTGCGGCAACTGTGAATGCCAGAGTGATCGAGGATGAAGATTATTCCACTTCACCGTCCCCTACTTCTGCACGCCTCGACACTGCTCCAAGTTCTTCTGCACCGCCAAACACCACCGACGACCTTGCTGCTTCACCTACTCTTCATGGGAACGAGTAGATGCTCTATGTCTTCAAACCTTTTTGGTCCTCACTGACAAAAGGGGGAGAAGCATATGAGTTTGATAGTCTTCAAGCGGGTCCATATGGGCGGTTACTTTATGTTTTGCCTAGTGTTTACAACTCTCGTTTTGATACATTTGGTTCTTTGAGTTGTAACACTTAAACTCGATGGTCGTCTGCTACTTATTTGCTATTTTGTGATGCGATGATAAATCCCGCATGTGCGACGATAAATTCCGCACTTAGATCATTTTGCAGACGTCCATTTTTCATTATGCATGTCATTATCTTCACATACCTTTCATGCATGATGAATTGTCATCATAAGTTGAAGAGGGTCTCCACAAGTACAACCTGCCATGTGCATTTGCATTTCAAAAGCAAATTACTTATATGCACATCTTCAGGGGGAGCCCTTGCAGCTTATGAAGACAATTCCTTATCCTTTACAATTTCACATATTATATTCCCTGTTGAAAACTTCAACTAGTTTGTCATCAATCACCAAAAGGGGGAGATTGTAAGTGCATCTAGTGCCACCCCTAGTTGGTTTTGGAGTATTGACGACAAACCTAGTTGAGGGACTAATGTGTTTGTGAGAATTGCAGGATAACACAGGTAGAAGTCCCTCATTGATTCGGTTTTCCTACCAGAGATGACCCCTAAAAATGTATGAATACATTGAAGTCAAAGGTGGTAAGTGAAGACATTCACCTTGAAGACTATGACAAGAGAAGACATCGCATGAAGACTATGGAGCGCGAAGACTTAGATCTTTCGTAGTTCTTTTTCTTCTTTGTTGAGTCATAGGAACCACCTGTACTGTTAAGTGGGGTCCAAGAAAACTAGTCAGAATGAATGAAGTGATGCTTAACCAAAATCCTATGTCTTCGAGTGAAGACTATGAGAGGGAATCTTGTTCAGAGTTGGACAAGTCAGCTTTGCTTGTAGCCCAAGTAAAGTTGCCATGTGTGTTTGAAATCTGACCGTTGGAACACGTCTCAGTTCCTTAGTGACCCAGGGTCATTTCAGACAAATCAGGTCGGGTTGCCTAGTGGCTATAAATAGCCCACCCCCTACAACCATAAACGGTTGGCTGCTCAGAGTTAAAGTACGGCTTTTATCATTTGAGAGCAACCCACCTCGAAGCCTTCTGAGAGAGAAATTCCTTGAGAGGATAAAGCCCTAACCACCCAGAGCCAAAGAGTGTTAGGCATCACTTAAGTCTTCTTGTCTGTGTGATCTGAAGACTTATTACACTTGAGGACTGTGAATCCTCCAGCCGGTTAGGCGTCGCGTTCTGAGCATCCAAGAGTCATTGTGGATCGCCGGTGAACGAAGTCCGTGAAGGTTTGGAAGTCTACCTTGAAGACTTACCAGAGTAATTGGGCGAGGACTGGGTGTCCTTAGCTCAAGGGGAATAAGGTGAAGACGAGGTCTTCTGAGTTGAATCTCAGCCTCCCTAACCAGACGTACAGTTGTCACAGCAACTGGAACTGGTCCAACAAATCATTGTCTTCAACGAGTCACTGGTTTCATCCTTCCCTTCCCTTTACTTACTGTTGGTTCTTGTGAAGTAATTGTACGATAGCATCACCATTCGACTTCACTAAGTGATTACATGTACTGATTGGCTTCTCAACATCTTCCTACCTGATCCTTACTGCCTAGCTGCTATTTGTCATTGTGCTTTCACTTCATTAAATACATGACTATGGTTTTCCTAGTGTAGTCTACCTTCCGCTGCATGATAATAGGTTTGTTTCTATCATTTGTCTTCGAAACTCACATGTTTTGAAGACTTTCATAAAAATCGCCTATTCACCCCCCCCCCTCTAGTCGATCACTAGCACTTTCAAATCTCATAAATTTGAAGTTAATATCTCTCAATCGTAAAAATAACATGCATCGGGTTGTCAATTGATTTCCGGATGCATCCACTATCAATCTCACGAAATGCAGGTTAATATCTTGCAAAAAGCAGGCATTTCATAATGTTAGCAAATAAAGTTTTCAAAACACTATATATACAACCACAAAATCATAAGAGAATGAGCGTATACAATCTACAAGGTAATGTAGCAATTTAGAGGTTGGTTACTTACTTCAGTAATAAAACAGGTTCAAGGTAGTAACAAGGATTCTTCTAATGCATTAATAAACAAATGTTCTGCACTGAAGACAAGATAAACAATTCCCAAAGTGCATCAGAGCATCACAGAACATTACTGGCAAGATAAATGCACGACGATACACTCGACTCATTTAATTTATATAATTAAATTATCAATAAATTAGTCACCAAACTGCTAGATGAACCGGAACAGAGCCAACATATATCATCCTAGACAAACGCAGTATCAACCATTTACCTTGGTACTTTAGGGACCGATAGGAGGATGCATGTAGAAGCGCTTCTTGCCTGCGAATCCACAGTCAAATAGAGAAATTGGAACCCATTCCCATCACCAACTGATAAAGAAAGCACGTAAGAAAATTGATATCGGGCCAACTTGGATCTTCGATGATTGTCCTCCGGTATGGAGAATTTAGGAGGGTGGGTGCAGGGAGTGGCCTTGTGGATGATGGATGGAGGCGCGGAGGGATGTGGTCGCCGGAAGGTCGAAAGCGGAGAGGGTCGGGCATGTTAGGCGGAGCCGGTGGTGCGCGACAACCAGAGGCGGCCCAATCTTGGGCGGCGAACCGATGATAGCCTCGGCCCATCTCTCGACGCGGCGAAGATAGAGAGGGCGGCGCTGCCGGTGCTCGAGGCCGCCGCTCGGCACCATCTACATCGAGGGGAAAGAGAGGCGAGAAAGCGATGATGCTGGGCTAGGGATTACAGAGGAGGGTGGGGGAGTGCGATTTGAATGGATGGTTCTGCCTACCGTTTTCTTGTACGTGGCGGTGGAGACAGCGGTGTCCAGCCATGCAGGCGAGGCATGGGTCGAGACGGGCACACAGCGAGGCGCAGTAGTAGAGGCGGGGGCGATTTTTTGCTACTGAGATGCAGGGTGTGGGATTGGTCATTCATGTTCTCTTTTCCTTTTTAACGGGAGATGCGTGCGAGTTTTTCACAAGGGGAGAGATGCAACCGCGTACAGATTCCATAATAAATTAATTAGGTTCATAACGGGATTTGTTTACAATGCGTTAAGATTTACGTGTTAGTTTTCTTAATAAAGAAATGCACGGATGTAGAGATCGATTGATTCGGGTAAGGAAAGATAGATTCGTGATCTTTTGTACGTTAGGAAATTACTGGTTTGCAAGGAAAGAGTTGAGAGAAAAAGAACCAATGCGACCACGTACAGATTCCATAATAAATTAATTAGGTCCATAACGGGATTTGTTTACAATGCGTTAAGATTTATGTGTTAGTTTTCTTAATAAAGAAATGCACTGATGTAGGGAGCGATTGATTCGGGTAAGGAAAGATAGATTCGTGATCTTTTGTATGTTAGGAAATTACTGGTTTGCAAGGAAAGAGTGGAGAGAAAAAGAACAAGTACGAGGGGGTGGTGGGAGGTGGGACGAAGAAAAACCAAACGAAATTGGGAGGTGGGAGGGGGGCGAGTAAAAAACTGATGAAAAAAACCAACGAAATTAGGAGGTGGGAGGGAGGACGAAAAAACCAGGAGAGGTGGGACGAAAATAAACCCGGAACGGAGACTACCAACTCAGACATTAGGAGTAGAGATTAGCATTTGTCAACAACTTTAAAAAAGGGAAAATTGTTTCAAACATTTGCGTATTTTTGAAAAAACACAAACATTTCTATAAACCATCGAGCATTTTTTGAAAAATGTGAACCTAATTTGTTAATTTTGAACATTTTTTGAAAACCCCAAACAATTTTTGGAAAACGTAGACTTTTTAAAACTCCAAACACTTTTTGAAACAAAATAATAATAATATTTTGAAAAAACAAAAAAGGAAAAAAAGGAAAGGAAAGCTAGTGAATAAAAAGCAAAAAAGCAAAAAACAAGGAAAATCAAAGAAGAAAAAACAAAAACGGATCCTAGCTACTTGGGCTGACCCATCTGCAATTTGCTTGCTTCTCGTCTTGTGAGAAACAACATCATTTTGCCGTAATGAGTGGAGAATAGGAGATTCGAGGGGTGGGCTTGCAACCGAGACGACAACAACATCTATGGGCCCATTTGCGAGTTGATGGTCTTGTAATGGGATTGGAAAGGAGTACATGGGAAGTTGTGAGTCGAGGCGTGTGCTTGCAACTGGGAAGACAACAACATCTATGGGCCCAATTGCGAGTCGAGGGATGGACTTGCAAGTGAGAAAATACTTACTATGGGCCCAATTGTGAGTCGAGTGGAACTAGCAACTGGGACAAGGACAAGTACAAGCCCAGTTGCAAGCTGATGGGGAACTTGCAACTCGAATAAGGACAAGTACGGGCCCAGTTGCGAGTTGA
Organism: Triticum urartu; assembly: GCF_003073215.2. Classification (NCBI taxonomy): domain Eukaryota; kingdom Viridiplantae; phylum Streptophyta; class Magnoliopsida; order Poales; family Poaceae; genus Triticum; species Triticum urartu. The sequence goes on along the minus strand of NC_053025.1, from coordinate 447,070,063 downwards.
GTATGGACTTGCAACTGGGATAATAAAACGTCGGGCTGCAGTTGTGAGTTGAGGGTAGGATTCCAACTGGGACAAAAAGGTCGGATCCTAGTTACGAGTCGTGGTTGGACTTGCAATTGGGACAAAAAAGTCAGGACCCAGTTGCGAGTTGAAAATGGACTTGCAACCGGGACAAAAAGAAGGTCCAACCCCAGTTGCGAGTCGGGGGGGGGAGGGGGTTTGGAACTGAGACAAAAAAATGATTGGGCCCCGGTTGCAGTCGAGTGTGGACTTGCAACTGGAACAAAGGTCAGGCCCCTGTTGCGAGTCGAGGGTGGACTTGCAACTGGGACAAAAAATATCGAGGCCCAGTTGCGAGTTAAGGGCGGATTTGCAACTCGGGCAAAAAAAAGTTGCGCCCAGTTGCGAGTCGAGGGTGGACTTGCAAGTAGGACAAAAAAGTGTTGGGCCCGAGTTGCGAGTCGAGTGTGGACTTGCAACTAGAAAAAAGGTCGGGTCCTAGTTCCGAGTCGAGGGTGGACTTGTAACTAGGACAAAAAAGGGCGAGGCCCAGTTGTGAGTTAAGGGTGGACTTGCAACTGGAACAAAAAAATGGTGCGCCTAGTTGCGAGTCGAGGGTAGACTTGCAATTAGGACAACAAAAGTGTTGGGTCCGAGTTGTGAGTCGAGGGTGGACTCGCAATTGAGGCAAAAAAAGTTTCGGCATTAGTTGCGAGTCAAGGGTGGACTTGCAAGTGGGACAAAAAAGGTTGGACTCATTTGCGAGTCGATGGTAGACTTGCAACTAGGACAAAAATGTCGACCCTAGTTGTGAGTCGAGATTGGACTATTATCTGGAGGGAAAAGGTCGGGTCCTAGTTCCGAGTCAAGGGTGGACTTGTAACTAGGACAAAAAAAGGTCAAGGCCCAGTTGTGAGTTAAGGGTGGATTTGCAACTGGGACAAAAAATGTTGCGCCTAGTTGCGAGTCGAGGATAGACTTGCAATTAGGACAAAAAAAGTGATGGACCCAAGTTGCGAGTCGAGGGTGGACTCGTAATTGAGGCAAAAAAAGTTTCGGCCTTAGTTACGAGTCAATGGTGGACTTGCAAGTGGGTCAAAAAAGGTTGAACCCAATTGCGAGTCCGTGGTAGACTTGTAACTAGGAAAAAAATGATGACCCTAGTTGTGAGTCGATATTGGACTATTATCTGGAGGGAAAAAGTCGGGTCCTAGTTAGCAGTCGATGATGGACTTGCAATTGGAACAAAAAAAATCGGCCCCAGTTGCTATTCAAGGGTGGGCTTGCAATTGGGACTAAAAATTATCGAGCTAGGGTTGGGAGTAAAGAGTGAACTTGCAACGACAAAAAAGGTTGGGTCCAGTTGCAAGTCAAGGGTGAACTTGTAACTGGGACAAAATAAAATTTGGGCCTCAGTTCTGAATCAAGGGTGGACTTGCAGCTAGAACAAAAAAAATTAGACCCTAGTTGCGAGTCAAGGATGGACTTGCAACTGACAAGAAAATGTCGGGGCTTAGATGCGAGTAAAGGGTGAGATTGTGACTGGGACAAAAGAAGATCAGACCCTAGTTACAAGTTGAGAGTGGAATTGCAATTGAAAAGATAGCCCATGTTTAGTGATGGATAGCCAACTAATAGCGATGGAATTTTTTTAATGAAATAAAAAAAAGATAAAAGTAAAATAAAAAAGTTGATGAATTTAGAAACTTTACAAATTTCAAGCAAATAAATGAAAAAGGAAGAAAAGGGAAAAAGAAACAAAATAAAATAAAAAAATTTACTTTTGGCCGCAGCCCGCGTTGAGGCGGCGCACAAGGGTTATGGAAAAAGAAATAACAGCCTAAATGCCATGACGGGCCCCCCTCGCGCGAGCTAGCGGCGTGTACATGAACAAAACCAAACGACAAAAAAGGACCAAAGAATGTAAATCTTGATGCTTAAATCATGTGGTTAGAAATTTAGATATGAGGTAACCCTTTCACGTCTAGATGTGAAAATAGTAAATCTATTACATCTAGAAACAACGCAGCGATATGGGCCGACAACACGCCACGATAATGGGTCGACAACAATGAAGCCAATCATGCCAACAATAAGGATGCATGACAAAATACAAATAGTGAGGTGGAAATCGAGTGCTTGCACAAAAATTACAAAAAATTAATCAAACGGCGACAAACATAGATGAGACATAGTTTCTTTAAAAATCTATTCATGAATTCAAAAGGTGTTCATAAACTTTATTTTTTTACAAAAATTACAAAATATTTAAAAAGTTGTATTCATGAATTTGAAAGAAAAGAAAATTAATAATGGACAAAATGAAAGAGGAAGAAAGAAATAAAAAACAAGCACCAAAAGAAAAATTCAATAGAAAAAATGGAGAAAAGAAAGAACACTACAAAGAACAAAATACGTTGCAAATACTATTTAGAAACAAAAACACATTAAAATGTATAGAAAACACAAAGACACTCAAAACAAAATTAAAAACAAAAAAATTCGAGGTCATAACTGAACTACACAAATTCATTTGTATGATGCAAAATTTACTGTGTACTCTCTTTTCTATCTAGGATTTTTATCATTTATGCCACTAATTGTGTCTCACTACTCAGTTTTGCCATTAAATATTACAACTACTCAATAATGCCATTGTTCCGTGAGATGCTTGCTCAAAAATGCCATTAGATATCTAAAAAATGTCATCGTTTTATTAGATATTTGCTCAGAAATGCCATTAGACATTGTTACTGTCAGATCAAACTCGTTGACCATGTTATATAACGAAAATTTCCCTATACCCACATCCTAATTCTCTCTAACTCACAATGATAAGTATGGACCCCACTTGTCAAGAGTAAGCAAGCGAATAATTTTAGAGAAAAATAAAAACGCTATTGGGATCAAGTGGGACCTATACTTTATTGCAATGAGATAGAGGAAGAGCTGACGTGTTGACATCATACAGCGCACGAATTCTAAAGACAATAATCCAACGACAAGGGATTTAGATGTGAGGAATAGAAAATCTGTTCTAACTATGACTCGTGTCCGTCGGGTTTAGCATCGAGGGTCAGGGTTGAGGGCTAGTGAGATGTCCATATTTCTTTTCTTTGCTCCTTATATTATTTGGCGGCTCGTCCTGGACGCAGGAACAAAACCTAACGAAAGAAGATGGGAGTAAGGTCGAAGAGGAGAGCCAGAGCCCCAGCGACCGATCCGCCGTCCCGCCGCCGCAGGAAGGACGTGCAGCATGTGCATGGTCTTCCTTGGGAGTCGGAGTGGAGGGACTGGGCGGAGCTGCCCCGCGACGTCCTGTGGTTCATCCTGAGCCTGGTCCCGCAGGCCGACATCCTCCGCGGCGCGGGCCGCGCGTGCGCCTCGTGGCGGCGGCTGGCCGTCGACGAGCCGCTGCTGTGGCGGCACATAGACCTCGCTGCTGACGAGGCCTCGGACTCCGACGCGGACTCAGACTCAGACTCAGACCCATCAGCAGGGCGGAAGGCGATGGCATGTGCCGCCGTGCGGCGCAGCGCCGGCCGCTGCGAGTCCTTCCGCGGCCCCGTCGACGGCAATTTCCTGCTCTACCTCGCCGAGTGGTATGCATCCGACGCGTCGATCGGTCCATCTGGTCACACGTACACCTCCCCTGACCTGCGTATCTTGATAACTGCAGGGCGCCATCGCTGCGGACCCTCCACGTGACGTGCCGGTACGACATGCGCAGCGAGAGCTTCATCTCGATGGTAGCGAAAAGGCTCCCTCTGCTGGAGCAGCTGGTGCTTTCCGGTGGCCTGATCGAGCCAGCCTCGTTGGCCGCTCTCGTCGACCACTGGCCACGACTCCGGCTGCTCCACGCCCGCGGCTGTCACACCAAGAGGTCAATTGGCAAAACGCTGCGAAGGAGGCTGGAGAATAGGATCAAGGATCTCCGGCTGCCACACCAACTAGGGTATATGCTGAGCGTAAGGGCGATTCCATATCCATAGTACTCGGACAGTCAGACTGGATGTTTTCGCCGGTCAGTCAGGCCCTGAACTGCATTCATTAACATTTCGACACCTGACTGAAATTCAGTTAACTCAAGCCCTACTTACGGGTTCAGCGACGAGGCCACCGATTGATTTTCGATCGAGCAGCTACCTCTTGCTTTCGAACGATGCCACGTACGTTCCAGCAGCTGCTTCGCCGTTCCCAGCAATTTGTTTTGAGAAAAGTATACTTTTCATCCCTCAACTTTTGGTGAAGTCTAAATTTGGTCTCTTAACTCTGAAACCAGACAACTTGCACCCCCAACTAACGAAACCGGACAAGGTTTGTCCCTGGTCTCGATTTTGACCGGTTTTGGTGCTGACTGACCCCGGTTTTGACCCGTGCTTACTAAAATTCGCGTAATTTTTTCATATCCGTGAACTTTTTGAAATGCACATACTCTTTTCAAATCCACATAGTTTTTTCAAGGTCGTGCAATTTTTCAAAAATAAACATACCTTTTTCAAATCCGTGAACTATTTTAAAATTTGTGTACTTTATTCAAATCTATGATTTTTTTTAATTTGCGTAATTTTCTCAAATCAGTGTATTCAAGTTCGTGTAATTTTATCGAATCCAGGTATCTTTTTTCAAATCCATGAACTGTTTTTGAAATTCACGTACTTGTTTCAAACCCGCGTTCTTTTTTTTCAAATCCATGTACTTTTTAAAGCTCGTGTATTTTTTTTTCAAATCCGTGTTCTTTTTTCAATACATAAACTTTGTATGAAATTTACATACTCGTTTCAAGTTGACATAATTTTTCAAATCCACACATTTGTTTTCTAATTCGCGTAAAAGATATTCAATTCCGCATATGTTTTCAAGTTCACATAAAATTTTCAAATCCAAAAAATATACATGAATATGAATAATTATGTCAATTTTTAAAGATTACATGAATTTGAAGAAAACAACATGAACTTTAAAGAAGTACCCAGATTTTAAAAAAAGTACGTGAACTTGAAAAAAGTACGCAGATTTGGAAAAAGTACACAAATTCTTAAAAAGTTCACGTATTTGAAAAAAGTACCTGAATTTGAAAACATTAAGCGGGCTTGGAAAAGGTACGCAAATTTGAGTCGGCACGGTCAAAACCGGGTTGGGACGGCACCAAAACCAGTCAAAACCGTGACCGGGGATGAATATTGGCCGGTTTCGGTTTTAAAGTTGAGGGACCAAATCTAGACTTCGTCAAGAATTGAGGGATGAAAAGTATACTTTTCTCATTTGTTTTTCCTTCGGATTGTCAGGCTGCATCCTGCATGGGGAACTCTCAAAAGACTTAGCTGCTCAAATATTTGAGAAGAAATATCGGCCGCCTCTTCAGAGCCTCCACGACTTGGCAGATTGGTGTAGGACACGCCTGCCGGTTTTGGACAGACCACTGGATCGACGGATGATCAGCGGCCGAGATTGCCCCGCTCGTCTATGCGCTCGTCCCGCGACGCCTGCGGAAAGAGCGCAACGTGCGCGACGGTCTATACCTGCATTCTTGGGTCCAGGACATCCGTGGTGCACTTGGGCCGGCAGCCATGGTGCAATATGTCGATCGAGCTCTGGCGTAGAGTGCGCTACACCCACCTCTCCTCCGAGACAGACGTGCTTAGATGGCGATGGACTTCCTCTGCCACATACTTGGCAAGCTCCTGCTATAAGGCACTATTCATCGGTGCTTGTGAAGACCCACATTGGCGCCTCACGTGGCGACCTTGGGCACCCCTTCGCGTCAAGTTCTTCCTATTGCTGGCCATGCAAGACCTTTGTTGGACCGCGGAGCGGCTAGCACGCCGCGGCCTACCACACGAGGACGCTTGTGCACTATGTGATCAAGAGGAGGAGACCATGCATCACCTCCTCGCAGGCTGCCCATTCTCTTGCCAGGTTTGGCACGAGATCCTCGGTTGGGCTCATGCAATGATCAGCCTCCGCAACCCCGACACACCATTTTAGACCTGGTGGAGCTCCTCCCTTGACCATGCGCCGGCCTCCATGCGAAAGGGCCTGTCCTCCCTCATTATCCTGACAGCATGGTGGCTCTGGAAGCACTGCAACGCATGCATCTTTGACGGAGGTAGGCCATCGATCACCCTCATCTCCAATACCATCAAGGACGAGGCGCGCCTCTGGGCCAAGGCGGGCGTCATTGGGTTACAAAACATCATCCCTGGCGCGTAGTTTCCTATTTCTGTATTGGGGCTGAGCATACCTCCTGTTCTAATCTGCTCCCATGCTTGTACACCATGCCTAGAGCGTACATTGCTTTGTAAGCGTTGTAACCTCATGCTTGTACTCTCCTTCTATCAATGAAAAGATACGCATCTTGCGTATTCGCGAAAAAAATATCGGCCGCCTCTTAATTTTGAGCAGCCGAAATCACTTCTTAGCAAAAGATTCCATCGCCCTGCTCGGCCGCCTCCACGCGTCGGCACCACCTCCATGCCTTTGACGGCTACCATACACGCCCGCCGACACCCGCAACCCTTGCCCCACTTTGATTCGCTCGCCGCCCATAGTTGTCGCCTGAATCGATGCATCTAGCCGCCGCGAGCTCATCGACGAGGAGAGCCACGGCGAAGCCGCTTTTTCTCTATAACGAGTCTGTGTAGCCACCCTGACCACCTGCACCGCCTCCAGACCTTTGATTTGGGTCGCCACTGTGCCATCATGGTCCATGTGGCAGCTATGGCTGCAACCGCCGAAGTACCGCGGCGAGTGGCAGCGTCCGTCGGGCACTTGGGCGGCAAAGATCCGAAACCTGGACAAGCGGAGAAGAGATGTCTCAGCGCATTTACCACCGCGGAGGTGACGACGCATGCATACTATGTGATGGCGGCCCGCTACTTCGGCAATCAAGCTAAGGTTAACTTCCCCTTGGGAACCCACTCCCCCGGCTTCATCGAGCCTCCTGTTAGATTTGTCTCCTGCACCGACGAGAAGGAGCACCGCAGGGCTATGAACCAGCTCGAGCCCGAGCACCTCCATGTAGCCTTGATAGCCATGTTCATCTTGAAGAACCCATAGGTTGTCGTCGAGAATGAAGCTTGTTTCAAGTCCAAGGATAATAATTTTGGTAGTTTACTAATATTGATGGATGGCTAGATATAGGTTTTCAATGGATATCACCAAGAATCCCGCAATTTATAAAATAGATCAAAGATCTATGTTTTTTGTACTTAAAATTGGACTTCTGAACTTGAGGGTTGAATTATCCTTATTTCAAAATTAAGGTTAATTGAACATCATGATGCACAATCAATTTTTAATTACTATACAAAGAAAACGGGTCTGTTACACCACACCACATCTGAATCCGAGATAATCCAATGTTTGAGTTTGCATCCTCACCACATCCATCCCGCTTCCGAATAAAAAAATGAGATATGATACAATATGATAATTACCGTTTCAAATTCGATTCTACTTAACCCCCACTAGTGTCATGGTCTCGGTGTCGTCGTCCGTTATCCACGCCATAATTTTGCACTTTTTCGTTTTGTTTTGCGAAATACTTTCGATCTATTCATCTTCAATCATAAATGTCATGGACGACGCTCACTTTCACCGCCATCTGGTTGGAGCTCATGGGGTTCACGCACTAGGGGACTAACATCATCACCAACCTTAACCTGCGGCAGAGATCCCATGTCGTGGAGATTCCCCAATGACGGTATGGTCAAGGTGGCGCTGGTGAGCATAACGTCAACCATCCCGTTGGTTGTCGTCCTGCTGCTCAAGCTACCCACTGACCCATCGGTGGGGGCCGCTTACAATGCCGCCTTCACCGTCCTAGGCTTTTCCATGCCCTGGTACCCCTCGACCACCAACAAGCGAGTGATGATGGTGGCACCACGTTGACTCTTACTACCGTCGTCCTGGTTTATTGAACATATTCATATTTTGTGCCAAATTTGATCATAAATTTAGGACGTCGATAAGTGGCAAACGCTGGATCCAACTGGCCGTCCCCTACCTCTCTCGATCCAAGGATCTATTTCCCCTGCCTGCCACTCCATCGATCCCCTTCCCCCCGCCCCCTCCATTGTTGCCCTGCCCCTACCTAGTGCAAGTTGCCATGGCAACATCTGACGAGAAGTAGGCCAGATCTAAGGTAATTGCAGGTTAGTTGTGGCCGCCGACGCGCCTTCCCTTGCCCCCTCACTCCTAATCTGCCCCATCTCCCGTTAGTACCATACAAATCTTGCCATGTTACTCATCCATAGAGCTTCTGTTTGTGCCATCAACTACTTACCCTTGTTTGCAAAAAAAAGAGCATGCATGATGAATACAATGAAAAAGCAAGTTCGTACTGCTACACAAAATTGTTGCCAATTCTGTTTTGGTGTTCTTGTCATCTTCTTAATTGTTTAGTAAAAAGGTAGAATGTACTACACATAGTAGAAAAAAGTAGTAGCCTTACTGTATTGTTGCCATGCAAATGATTGTGGTTGCTACAGAGGAAACTGATTATAAATTTTGGACATGTGTATGATGATGATTGTTAGCATATAAATGATGATAGAAGAACTTGTTAGGGGAAGCAAAAGTTTCAGTTGAAACCAGGTGTGCACTGATGGACATTGCCATGCTTGTGATGCTAATATTGTGTGGTGCTAATATTGCCATGATAAAGTGATTGTTGCCATGTGTGGACTACTGACGTTGCCATGTGTGTGCTGCTAATATTGCCATGATAAAGTGAATGTTGCCATGTGTGGACTACTGACGTTGCCATGTGTGTGCTGCTAATATTGCCATGTGTGTGCTGCTAACATTGTCATGATCTAGTCAGATGTTTCCATGTGTGGACAACTGATATTGCAATGTGTGTGCTGCTAATATTGCCATGATAAAGTGAATGTTGCCATGTGTGGACTACTGACGTTTCCATGTGTGTGCTGCTAACACTGCCATGATCTAGTGAATGTTGCCATGTGTGGACAACTGACACTGCCATGCGTAAAACTAGTCACGTTGCCATGTGTGTGCTGCTAATATTGCCATGTTGTACTGAAAATATAGAAAAATGTTTTAACGATATGTTTTCGCATATATTTGAAGGGGGAGAAACAAAAAGGCATTCAATAGGAGGATGGACAAAACAAATGGAGGGAACCCCTGGTTCTATGGCTCACTGCAAATGACACCATGGGGTGTGCAGGATTATGAGGATCTAAACTCAAATGGACCTTTGCTACCACTGCTACAACAGTACATGGACAAAGGTACTTGATATGCATAAAAATGCATTAAGAAAAGAGTTTAGAAAAAGACCTTCCGCACGGACGAAAATCTGATTCGCTATAAATAAAATGCAGGTGGTTTGTACGCATCCACATCTACCATGGGGTACGGGACAAACGTACAAGCAATGCCTAGTGGAAGCACACAAGCAATACAACAACAGTAGTTCCCAATGGCACCGTGTAGTGAGCTTGGAATTTTAAATAACAATGCATGTTGTAAGTAAGAAAAAAGTAGGTTCGTAGGCAAGAAAACTTACGGTTTTAAGAAAAATGCAGGAACAGAGGATGATGTCGTGGGGAGGACAATGGTGACAGCAACGCCTGCATCATCGTACGTAGGTGAACGGTCTACAACATACCTAACTTGCCATAGGAATGTGGATGCACTTGACATCTTTGTGGAAAAAAAGAAGCTATATTACAGTGCATTTCCCCAAAAAAGAGAATATAATGAAGTACATTAATGGAAGTTGCCATGTGTTGGACGTACGACTTGTCATGGGCATAAATATAAGAATAATGAGAAATGTGAATTGTGTACTTGTAAATTGCAGGGCCTTGTACTTCGCACCAAGGGGTGGCGACTGCCAGGACTACTTCACATTCACACGAACAACATACCTATCAGTCAAGCAAACAGGGACCGCTTGTTATCAGCATGGCAGGCACGTCAAGTACGACTGGATATGACACTGTTGAGACTGAAGTAGGCAACCCAGGATCTGATGATGGAAACTCTGATGCAGAGAGAGGGGACGAACCTGATGGTGAAGATCAACAAGAGCCGCTTGAGGACGAGATGCAGTCTACAATGGCGCCGCTGCCAGAACCATATGAGCGGATGAAATTTGCTACATTTGAAGATGCAAGGGAGTACTATCAGCGTTATGCAAAATACCATGGCTTTGCTATATACACGGATCATCGGAGAATGCTTAAGAAAACTGGAGAGTACAACCGATCAGGGATGAGGTGTCACAAGTCTAGGAGAGACAAACCAGAAAAAGGGGGTGATGGTCCAGCAGTCCCGGAACGCAGACGAGATTTTATGGTGAGAACAAACTGCCTTGCCCGAATGAAGCTGAACATGGAAGGGGCTTGGTGGGTGGTAACAAAATATGTTGGGCACCACAACCATGACATGATAAAGAATTTTGACCTTTTGAAGTTGCGCTCATCGTGGGTTCACCCCGCAAGAGGAACAGTTCGTGAAGTTGCTGCATGACTGCAACCTCCAGCCTGGGAGAATGGTGCACATCCTCTCAATGATTCACAGCAAAAGCGGCAAGCTGAGCAGCCTGCCATACCTGCCTTCAGATGTGGTAAACCTGGTAGCAAAGTACCGTAGGGTAAGTCAGTTATCAGACATGGATGACACAATTGCATACTTCTACAGAATAAAACTAGATGATGAGGACCGCGTTGTGAACATGTACTGGATAGATGGTGCAACGCGCGGGTCTTACAAGCACTTTCGTGACTTTGTGTCGTTTGATGCGACGTATCTAACTAACATGTACAAGATGCCATGCTGTCCATTCATTAGGATAAACAACCACAACCAGTCGATGCAGTTTGGCTGCGGTTTTGTTCACAACGAGGATACGAGTGTCAGGACCCCGATTCCAAGTCACATCGATCTAGCCGGTAACACCTCATATCACTTTGCGGCCTCACGCACGGTACCCCGGGTGTCGCCTTACCATGGCCCGGGACCGTTTGCGCCTTTTGGCTCACGTATATGATAGTGTCGCTAGCCTCCATATGACAGAGAACCCGGGCCGACATGGCTAGTCGTGAACCCAAAGCGGCACAGACCTATGGAGACAGGCATACATGAATCACATCGAGCATGTCGGTCATCAGCGAGTGATTCCGGGATGTAGCACTGGGCTAACAGGACTCCGGGGAACCCGGGCTGTAGCAGGCTAGACAGGACTCCGGAAATCACCGCGTGACATTTCCTCGAAGGGACAGACATAGGAACAAAGTGAAACACATGCCGGCCAGTCAAGTGTCCTGAGCAGTAGTGCTGGGCTAGCAGGACTCCGGTGAACCGGGCTGTAGCGGACTACTATGGCTCATGGAGCACTAGACTACATTTCCCCATAAGAGAGGCTGCCAAGGATAAACAACTAGATTGTCGGATCCCAACATACCAAGCATTTCAATCATACACACAATATGCCCGATATGAGTACATACAACATGGCATCACAACAAAACTCTACAATTCAAGTACTTTATTTAAAGGCTCCAGGGAGCCATACATAGCATGTTCATACAGATAGGGGTCACATGACCCGACACTCAAGTCATACAAACACACAAGCACATGCGGAAGCAGCTAGTCTGAGTACAGACTCTAGAAAGAAAGAAGGCTTCTCGAAGCCTGTCTATCTACATAGGGCCCTCCATGGCCAGGATCACCACCTGGGTGGTGGCTAGTCACTCGTCGACGTCAAGGTCTACATAGAACCCATCGGAGGGGGCGGTGTTGTCGTCTGAAAACAGTAATTAAGCAAACATGAGTACAAAGGTACTCAGCAAGTCTTACATCAGAACCTACTATACATGCTTATTCCCAAGAAGGTGGTGGGGTTAATGCATCAAGCCAGCTTTGACTCTTGGCTAAGCTATCCTATGGAAATCCACCAGTAAAATAGTTTTCGCACACGAGTCCACTACTCACCAACACAATACTCCACCGGGGATCCTCCCTCGTCATCCTACGAGAGGGCCATCCTCGGTACTCACACTTATCTTGAGTCTTTTAGTAGTATCCATTAACTTGTCTATGAACTGTATAGGCAACCAAGTAGTCCTTTACCGTGGATGCGGCTATTCGAATAGTTTTATACCCTGCGGGGGTGTACTTCTTCATACACGCTTTCACCACTTACCGCCGTTTACATGACATGTACTCGGCAACCTTCAAGCGGAAGCCCAGCGAGGGTGTCGGCCACGGCCTACCTAAACACTTAAGTCTCTAGTCCAGGTTTATCGCCTATCCAGGTTCCATCCGCAGGGAGTCCGACCGAGGTTTCCACATACGGCCCCGAACAATGTGTACAGGGTTCCCGAGACACCAAACGGGTGACTCGGTACACCTTGCCACGGTGTATCTACCGGAACATAGCCCACCCCTAGGGTCAGCGCTACGCACGGCCGCCAACACATAACCTACAAACATCAGAAACTATTTGCATCTCCTGGACAGAGTACTAGGGTGATTAAGAAGCTGAGAGGGTCCATTGGTTTCGGGCCCAATGTACGGTAGTAACTGCATCTTAAATCACACATACAGATCTCAGTTCTTATGGACGGCCTCAATGAAACAACCCACCATGTACTCCTACATGGCCTCTCATCGATACCTTTACCAAAACATGTTCAACACATCCCTCATATTACCGACACAAGCATTTCACTCTAGCCCATCACCCAGATGAACCAGACCTGACACAACTCTAATCATAGCAGGCATAGCAAGGTAGGAATCACATACATGGCTGAATCAACTCCTACACATGCTAGTGGGTTTCATCTAGTTACTGTGGCAATGACAGGTCATGCAGAGGATAAGGCTTCAACTACCGTAACACACAGCAGTTTGAATCACGTTGTCTTAATGAAGTAAACCAGAGCAGAAGCGAGAACATGGGTTTGTATCGAAATGATCAATGGGTTGCTTGCCTGATGGAGTGGTAGTGGGATACTGCCCTTCAGTTGGATACTCGTGAATATCCTCGGAGGCAGAACCTACCACGAAGAACACATCGGAACACAATCAACACAGGACGATATGCAATAATATGATGCATGCTATGACATGGTGATATGAATGTGTCTTGGCCTAATGCAAGTTATAACAGAAAGGAATGAACTCATTTGAATCAAAGATTCATATATTAGCTCATTAAACAAGGCCTTAATAGTGCATTTCCTTATTCTGCTTAAACAGCAAGATAATCTTGTTTTGTCATGCATGAAACCATTACAGATGGATAGATTGAATTTTTCTGATCATTTTTCATATATAAATCTTTGCATTTGGAGCTATGGTTGATTTTCTATGATTTTTAGAAGTTTTGACTATTTTCTGGAATTTCCTATTAAAGAATAAATCCAGTAATTTAATTACTGCGTCAGCATTACGTCAGGGTGACGTCAGTGGTCAACGGGGACGTCCAGGTCAAACCTGACTGGTGGGTCCCGCGTGTCAGTAGTTAATTAAGCTAATTATTTTTAATTAAAACTAATCTGATTTAGTTAACAGAGGGGGCCCACTTGTCATTGACTCAGGGGAGTCAAACTGGGGTTAAACCCCTGGTCAGCGGGGCTAATCCCGCCGGCGACTCGACACCGGCAAGGCCCGAGACGGTGGTACGGCTCGGAAAACGCCCACAGGGCACGGGCGAGGCCGTTCTTGGGCTCGTTAGAGAGCTCTTGCAGGCGCGCATCTAGTGGTAGTGGAGGCCGGGCCTATGGTGGCCGGAGACAACGACGGTGAGCTCCAAGGCGGCGGCCGGAGTTCGGCCATGTGCGGGGTTTGGGCTGCGGCGTGCAAACACGAAACTGAGGCGCTAGCGAGGCACTACGCGATGCGGCAAGCACGTTGCATAGCACGGGATGACCAAATGGTGGAACTATGGCCTAGAGGGTGCAAACGCGTGGGAAAGAAGAGGGGAAAAGCGGTGGAGCTCACAGGGAGGTCGATGAGCAGATCAGTGGGCTCGGGGGCGACCGGAGCGAGGCGAATCGATGAACGGCGTCCGGCGGGTACCGAGGTTGAAGACGGTGCGATAGCGGTGATGCAGGGCCTTCTGCGAAGCGTGGCTCGGTGGGGAGGGCGAGGGCGTCGTGGCGGAGCGGTTTGGCTTGTCGGAGGGGCGAGGGGGTGGCTCTGGCGTCGTCTACGGCGAACGGCGGCGAGGAACGCGCTCGGGCATCACGGGAGAGAGTGAGGGCGACGAGGGGGAGAGTGAGCGAGGATGAGAGGGGGACGTGGGGGTCGCGTGGCATCCCTGGACGTCTCCAGGACGTCGGCAGAAGCATGAGGTGGCCGGCGTGTGGCCGCGGGCGCCGGCCATGCGCTCCGCGTCCTTCTAGCGGGAGGAGGACGACGACTGGTAGCCAGTCGGCTGGGCCGAGCCAGGTGGGCTGGGCCAGCACAGGTGAGGCCCAGGTAGCTTCCCTCCCTCTTTTATTTTTATTTGTTTATGTTTTTCTATTTAACTGCAATGTTGGGCTTTAATTAAAATACTAAAATGTTTCCAAAAATCCTGAAAATAATTTTGGGCTCTGTTTAGAATATTTCCAACAACAAACATTTATTTCCAGAATTATTTGAGCATTTAAATTATTTTATAGCATTTAAATGCCCAAATTCAAATATTTATGATTTAATTCAATGACCTTCTATTGACCTAGAAAATTGTGCACCAATTTTTCCAGAGGTTTTAACCCAAGACAAAGAGGATGAACTTTTTAGAAGGGCATTTCAGGTTCATTGAAAATAATTTTAGTAAACCCTAGTTGTTTCCAGGGGGGTGATGGGGGTTTTTGCTTTCCCCATTTCAAATTTAAGAGAAATTTAAACATGATGCACACTCTAATGCTTGAACTAGCTAGGGTGTGACAACTCACCCCCACTCAAAAGAATCTCGTCTCGAGATTTAGGATCCTCCAGGAAGAAGGTGGGGTACTCGAGTCGAAGACGATCCTCCCTTTCCCAAGTGGCTTCTTTCTCGGAATGGTGTGACCATTGAACCTTGAGAAACTTGATATTCTGACGTCGAGTGGTACGCTCAGCTTGATCAAGGATACGAACGGGATATTCCCGATAGGAGAGGTTATCTTGTAGATCAAGCGTTTCGTGGTCCACTCCACGGATAGGATCCGCGAAGCAACGCCTGAGTTGTGAAACATGGAAGACATCGTGAACTCTGGAAAGATGCGGAGGTAGTTCCAATTGGCAGGCAACTTCTCCTCGTTTGGCAAGAATGCTGAAAGGGTCCAATGTAACGAGGAGCCAATTTGCCTTTGATACCGAAACGATGGGTTCCCTTTAACGGAGTAACCCGAAGGTAAGCCTTCTCGTCGACTTCATAAGTCATAGGCTTATGTTTACGATCATATTGACTCTTTTGACGAGATTGGGCTGTTTTCAATTTCTCACGAATAACGCGAACCTGCTCTTCTGCTTCCTGAATCATATCCGGGCCAAAGAGTTGTCTTTCCCCGGTTTCTGACCAGTTAAGAGGCGTTCGACATTTTCGTCCATAGAGAACTTCGAAAGGAGCTTGCCCAAGCTAGCTTGATAACTATTGTTATAAGCAAACTCCGCGAATGGAAGGCATTTCTCCCAACCCATTCCGAATGAGATGACAGAAGCTCGGAGCATATCTTCCAGAATTTGATTGACTCGCTCTACTTGACCACTTGATTGAGGATGGAAGGCGGTGCTAAAAGAGAGACGAGTTCCCATAGCATTTTGGAAACTTTCCCAAAATCGAGAGGTGAAGAGACTCCCACGGTCTGAGTTAATTTCCAATGGGACACCATGAAGAGACACTATTCGGGAGATGTATAAATCGGCTAGCTGGCTAGCGGTGATACTCTCACGAACAGGTAGAAAGTGGGCTACTTTGGAATCGGTACGACTTGCATCTGGAGAGATGTGGCATCTTATTCCCTCTCTTGGTCCTTGGCTCTTCCTTGCGTTATATAGCCCCGCTAAGGTGATAGAAATCCATACTGATTTTACTATCTGCGGCGCATCCTCCGAGTCAGGGAATAGCTAAAGGTTAAGATGCCAGCAAGGCAGTATGATGCTTTCTTCGCTTTAACAGGCGACCATGACATCAACTTTTGCGATCCGCATCACGTTAATGTAGAGACGAATTTTCTCTCTTCATCCTACTGTCGAGTCCATGAACTCTCTTATGTCAGTTACTTGATTGAGCATTTTATAGGAACTTACTTTTAGGTTGGTGATGAATTGTTAGTGTACGGAGCGGAGGCATCGAGCTTCGCCTTATACAGGTGGATCAACCTGTGCGTGACTGGCGCGTTCGAGAGTTCGTTTCTCTTGCGGAGAAGACCACAAGATGTCTCTCTTGAAGCACAGAGAGCACACACTCATCGTCATCATTTTCCCGAATCGAGAAACATTTAGAACTCTCACCGTAGCAGATTGGTTTGTCGCTTACATCCATCGGTTTAGGGGTCATGCTAAGTTCTAATGCCCTTATCATTAATCCATGACCGCTTGGGCGGCTTAGGGGATTTCGAGAGTTCATAAGGGTAGCGGTTTCCCCTGCAACCCCCCCTCTCATTTTTTCCAGATTGGTCGGGGGGCACCGTGAGATATGGATAGAGACTGCCCTTTCTCGACGAGAGGCAATCGTTAGATATTCTAGGCGCTCATGATAGACATAATTTCGCGCGCATTTGCGGAGAGAGTATGAGTCTGTACTCTTTGTGGTACAGACGACGAAGACTTGCTTGTACAGTTCATGAGACTTATACAGGCTTAGCGGTCACCATGACATCTGGGCTCTGGTGTCCTGTGGAGGTGTAAGTATTCCTAAGATCTCACCTTAATCCGAGATTCTATGAGAGTCTAACGTTTCTGAGGACCTTGAGAGATTCAAACTCGGTTGGAGTGATAACATGAAATTCATAACGATGGTGATTTGGTGAAAGCACTCTTGCAACGAATTACCCGCGAGGATCGTATGATGGAATAATATGTCCGCCTACCACGCTTACTCAGGCTCTGTTAAGTGCAAGACGTGAACCGACGCGCGAGAAGTCTTAAGCTGACTCATGTGTAGGGCCTTTTGAGAAGTTCCGTCAATGGGTTATGGTTCGTATATTGGTTGCTCAAGCAATAGGCAATTCATGGTGACGATCTATGACACTGAGATATGCAAACATAGTCCTTGTAGCGAGAGCGTCGCAATAAAGGACTCAATTAGCGGTGTAACTGTCCTCGTGGAGAATCCTGGTGGTAGCCGTCAGGGAGGACGCAGTATGTCGGTCAGTCGTCTTCTTCGCTCGCCTGCAGAGAGGCTGAACACCCCCCCTGAGTGCGCACTGATTGAGAGTCCACCTCACTGTATATACGTTTTATCTCTCTGCGCTCGAGGAAGTCGACGTGAAGGAGGGTTGTAGTGCGAGAGCCTTGAGGAGTATATAAGTTGAATCCGCAAAGCGAAATCGGCGGGCAAAGTCCTTGCCTAAGCCATAAAGGAAGCTCCGAACTTGCTTGACCGTCTCAGGTGGAGTCCAATCAAGGACGGCTTGAACTCGCTCAGGATTGACAGCAATACCCTTACCAGAGATTACATGGCCTAGATAGGTCACTTCTGGCAACCAAAATTCACACTTGGAGAATTTGGCATAAAGGCGATGCTCTCGAAGTTTCATCAATACCAGCCTTAGATGTTCGGCATGTTCCTCTTCATTCTTGGAGTAGATGAGTATGTCATCGAGGTATACTACGACGAATTTATCCAAGTACTCCATGAAGACCGAGTTCATTAACCGGGAGAAGGTGGCTGGGGCATTGGTTAAACCGAAGGACATAACGGTATATTCGTATTGGCCATAACGAGTAACAAAGGCCGTTTTGGGAATGTCCCCGTTTCTGATTTTGATTTGATGGTAGCCCAACCTCAAATCCATCTTGGAGAAGACTGAGGATCCAGCAAGCTGATCATACAGATCGTTGATCCTGGGAAGCGGATACTTGTTCTTGATGGTGACCAAGTTGACAGGTCGGTAATCTACAACCATTCGATCCGTTCCATCCTTCTTCTTGACGAAGAGGACGGGGCAAGCCCAAGGAGAGGAACTAGGACGGATGAAACCCTTTTTCAAGGACTCATCGAGTTGGTTCTTAAGCTCGGCTAGTTCTAAGGGTGCCATCTTGTAGGGTCTTATAGAAATTGGAACGGTTCCTGGAACAAGGTCTATCACAAACTCGACATCCCTGTCAGGTGGAACACCTGGCAGTTCTTCTGGAAAGACATCCGGAAAGTCTCGGACTACCGGAACATCTTCAAGGTCTGGAAGGGGGTTGGCATTTAGGGAGTAAAGTTGGCGCTTGGCCACTCGAGTTAAGACATTGACTGTCTTGCCCGATGAATGAGTAAGTTGAACGGTTCTAGTGGCACAATCAATCTTAGCATAATGAGCTGACATCCAGTCCATACCCAAGATGATGTTTATGTCCGAGGACTTGAGAGCTATTAAGGATGCAAGGAAGACAAGTCTATCGACAAGAATTTCGTTCCCATGGCTTACTCTAGAAGTTTTCCATTTGGAACCCGGAGTTTGAATTACCATGGAAGTGGGCATGTCACAGAATGTCGTGTTATGCAATCGAGCATAGTTCTCGGATATGAATGAATGAGATGCTCCAGTATCGAAAAGAACAGATGCTGGATGGCAGTTAACAAGGAGCGTACCAAGGACGACGTTAGGATCCTCATGAGCCTCCTCGGCTGAAACATAGTTGACATGGCCACGTGTAGTAGTAACCGGCTTGGCGTAGAATGTCTTTCCCGCGGGCTTACCACGGCCAACGGACTTTCCAGTTTGATTGGGGTTGTTGTTCTGGGGACACTCTCGGCTATAGTGACCCGGCTCTCCACACTTGAAGCATGTCACCACATTGGGGCATGGAGCAGCATTAGCAGCGGGGCCACCATAGGGCTTGGGCGGTGCAAAGTGCTATTTGGGACGAGGCGCCTCAAAGGATGGCCTCGGGATGAACCTGGGTGGCAGTGCTGTGCTTGGGATCCACACCCGGCGCTTTTGAGCTCCAGAGCCGGATGAAGAGCCAAAATCACATGAGTGCTTGCGTGAAGCGTCATAATCAGTCTGGCCTGTCTCAGCACTGATGGCTTTATTGGCCAACTTCTGGAAGGAGGTGCACTCGTGCAGACGAAGATCGCGGCGAAGCTCAGGGCTGAGTCCCTTGCGGAACCTTGCCTACTTCTTAGCGTCGGTAGATACCTCTTCGGGGGCATAACATGCCAGATTCCCAAATTCATGACTATATGCATCCATAGTCAGTCTTCCTTGGGTGAAATTGCAGAACTCCTCCCTCTTGCGATCCATGAGACCTTCCGGAATGTGATGCTCACGGAAAGCTTCACTGAATTCAGCCCAAGTAGTGATTTGGCCGACCGGGCGTATAGCTTCAAAATTTTCCCACCAGAGGCTAGCAGGGCCTTCGAGGTGATAGGCAGCATAAGTAACCTTGTCGGCTTCGGCTACGTTGGCAGAACGTAGCTTGTGGGTGATGCTGCGAAGCCAGTCATCCACGTCGAGGGGCTTGACGGAATGGTTAAACTTTGGTGGGTACAGCTTGATAAAGTCATTGATTGACACCAAGTCATTTCGCTGATGGCGTGCAGTGTTCTGCTCAATCCGCTCTAGCAGGCGGTTAGTCTCACGCTTGTCTCTTTCCGCCTCCAGCATCACTTCGGCCAGAGAGGGCGGGTGAGGCAGATTTTCACCCCTAGCTGCACTGGCTTCCCCCTGCTCCGGGGCAGCAGGGTTGCTACGGGTGTTGACCATCCTAGGAGAAAACAAGACAATGGTTTAGATAAGGATGGCTCAAACTTAGCAAGGAAGTGCAGAATGTAATGGATAACACGGAATGCAGAGATGTTCATCCGTATGTCATGGTAATATAAAACTGCCATATATATACCAACGGTCATACACATCATACATAGTTTAGTACAAGCCCAGGCTATAGTACAACTATGATGAAAGACGTTACATCTCATCGGAGGCATTCCAAGCTCCTATACATTATTTGTCTACACCTTCGGAATTGATTACACACAAAGTCATATTCCACAAGTCACGCAGGACAGTGGAGATACAACTATTACAATACTAGTGATACTACTACTAACTCAGACAGCTCCGTAGTAGTCCTCATAGAAGTCACCTCCATAGCCTGGAAGTTCAACGTGATCATCCGTTAACAGACGGTCCTGAGGAGCTTGTGGACCAAAGGGGCTAGGATGAGGTCTTGGACCAACAAACGGTGGCCTGCGGGGACCACGAGGTGGGGTGATGCCTCCCACATCACGCCAATCCACCATGTCTGGTAGAGCAGATCTCACAGGATACAGATCCCTTGTATCCATACATCCAGCTCGCACCGCAGGTGCAAACCGAGTCAATGTGGCCCAATGATCAGCACGGGTATTGAAAAGCTCTAGCCTCAAGGCCCGATTCTCTCGGTCCTTATCTTCAAGCATCTCGGCAGTGGTACGAGTTAATGAGTCCTCCTGAGTGGAGTCAGCATAGATAGCCTGAAGATACCCTTGAGCTCCCGGAAGTGAAGCTGGCATGTAACGAAGTCGGTGTTCCGAAGCAGGCCAGTCCGGACTCAAAGATGGTCATCATGGAATAGGCAGCATCCTGCACAGCCATCTCAACAGTAACCCCGAGTCCATAGGAACAGTGAAGGGGCTCGGTAGATCCAGGATAAGAAGGAAATATCCTGACGGTGCAGAAATATTGGCTTTGATTAAAGTCTCGGAATTGCTCTTCGACGGTGTATTCGGGATACCAACGGTAACCCATCTCGATCATTACCCGGACTAACATAGCAGTATGACCGGGCACGTCGAGGCACCGGGTCAGGCGAACCACTTGGTTTTGAACACGGTTGGCCATCTGAAAGCACAACCACAATGCAAAGACATTAGAATTTCTAGGGAAAATTGGACAGCATAACAGCTATAAATACTCAGAAAAAGATTTGAGACATCCACAACAGTTTGCAATACCACTCAACAACATCATATCAAGGTTCTGATTCAATTAGCAACATACTAAAATAGTAGAAACTGAACTAGGGCTTGTAACAACAATCCTATAAGCTACTACGGATTAGTAACACGTGAACCTGATAGAAGAAGAGAGCCTATCCTTAACCCACGTTGAATGAGAAGAGAATAACTCAGATCAGAGGACATAAGGTAAAGGAGTAAAAGAGCCTTACGTTCCCTTCCACAATCAATTCCCCTACATATAACTAAAGCATTTCTAGACTCGACATCGACCAGTTTGGCTCAACGAACCTACAGGCAGTCCGGCTCTGATGCCAACGCTGTCAGGACCCCGATTCCAAGCCACATCGATCTAGCCGGTAACACCTCATATCACTTTGCGGCCTCACGCACGGTATCCCACGGGTGTCGCCTTACCATGGCCCGGAACCGTTTTCACCTTTTGGCTCACGTATATGATAGTGTCGCTAGCATCCATATGACAGAGAACCCAGGCCGACATGGCTAGTCGTGAACCCAAAGCGGCACAGACCTATGGAGACAGGCATACATGAATCACATCAAGCATGTCGGTCATCAGCGAGTGAATCCGGGCTGTAGCACTGGGCTAACAGGACTCCGGGGAACCCGGGCTGTAGCAGGCTAGGCAGGACTCCGGATGTCACCGCGTGACATTTCCCCGAAGGGACAGACATAGGAACGACGTGAAACACATGCCGGACAGTCAAGTGTCCTGAGCAGTAGTGTTGGGCTAGCAGGACTCCGGTGAACCGGGCTGTAGCGGACTACTATGGCTCGAGGAACACTAGACTACATTTCCCCATGAGAAAGGCTCCCAAGGATAAACAACTAGATTGTCGGATCCCACTCATACCAAGCATTTCAATCATACACACAATATGCCCGATATGAGTACATACAACATGGCATCACAACAAAACTCTACAACTCAAGTACTTTATTTAAAGGCTCCAGAGAGCCATACATAACATGTTCATACAGATAGGGGTCACATGACCCGACACTCAATTCATACAATCATACAAGCACAAGCGGAAGCAACTAGTCTGAGTACAAACACTAGAAAGAAAGAAGGCTTCTCGAAGCCTGTCTATCTACATAGGGCCCTCCATGGCCAAGATCACCACCTGGGTGGCTAGTCACTCGTCAACGTCAAGGTATACATAGAACCCATCGGAGGGGGCGGTGTTGTCGTCTGAAAACAGTAATTAAGCAAACATGAGTACAAAGGTACTCAGCAAGTCTTACAATAGAACCTACTATACATGCTCATTCTCAAGAAGGTGGTGGGGTTATTGCAGCAAGCCAGCTTTGACTCTTGGCTAAGCTATCCTACGGAACTCCACTAGTAAAATAGTTTTCGCACACGAGTCCACTACTCTCCAACACAATACTCCACAGGGGATCCTCCCTCGTCATCCTACGAGAGGGCCATCCTCGGTACTCACACTTATCTTGAGTCTTTTAGTAGTAACCATTAACTTTTCTATGAACTGTATAGGCAACCAAGTAGTCCTTTACCGCGGACGCGGCTATTCGAATAGTTTTATACCCTGCAGGGGTGTACTTCTTCATACACGCTTCCACCACTTACCGCCGTTTACACGACATGTACTCGGCAACCTTCAAGCGGAGGCCCAATGAGGGTGTCGTCCACGGCCTACCTAAACACTCAAGTCTCTAGTCCAGGTTCATCGCCTATCCAGGTTCCATCCGCAGGGAGTCCGGCCGAGGTTTCCACATACGGCCCCGAACGATGTGAACAGGGTTCCCTGAGGCACCAAACGGGTGACTCGGTACACCGTGCCACGGTGTATCTACCGCAACATAGCCCACCCCTAGGGTCACGCTACACACGGCCGCCAACACATAACCTACAAACACCAGAAACTATTTGCAACTCCTGGACATAGTACTAGGGTATTTAAGAAGCCGAGAGGGTCAATTAAGGATCCCAATGCATGGTAGTAGCTGAATCTTAAAATCACACATACAGATCTCAGTTCTTAGGGACGGCCTCAATGAAACAACCCACCATGTACTCCTACATGGCCTCTCATCGATACCTTTACCAAAACATGTTCCACACATCCCTCACATTACCGACATAATCATTTCACTCTAGCCCATTACCCAGATGAACCAGACCTGACACAACTCTAAGCATAGCAGGCATAGCAAGGTAGGAATCACATACATGGCTCAATCAACTCCTACACATGCTAGTGGGTTTCATCTAGTTACTGTGGCAATGACAAGTCATGCAGAGGATAAGGGTTCAACTACCGTAGCACACAGCAGTTTGAATCGCGTTGTCTTAATGGAGTAAACAAGAGTAGAAGCGAGAACATGGGTTGTATCAGAATGATCAATGGGTTGATTGCCTGTTGTAGTGGTAGTAGGGTACTGCCCTTCAGACGGATACTCGGGGTTATCCTCGGAGGCAGAACCTACCACGAAAATCACACCGAACATAATCAACACATGACAATATGCAACAATATGATGCATGCTATGACATGGCAAGATGAAAGTGTCTTGGCCTAATGCAAGCTAAAACAGAAGGGGATGAACTCATTTGAATCAAAGATTCAAATGTTAGCTCATTAAACATGGCCTTATTAGTGCATTACCTTATTCTGCTTAAACAGCAAGGTTAACTTGTTTTGTCATGCATGAAACCATTACAGATGGATAGATTGAATTTTTCTGATCATTTTTCATATATATAAATCTTTGCATTTGGACTTATGGTTGATTTTCTATGATTTTTAGAAGTTTTGAATATTTTCTGGAATTTCCTATATAAGAATAATTCCAGTAATTGAATTAATGCGTCAGCATGACATAGGTGTGACGTCAGCGGTCAACTGGGTCGGCCAGGTCAAACCTGACTGGTGGGTCCTGTCTGTCAGTGACTCAGCTAATTATCAGAATTAAATTAACACTAATTAGCTGTCAGTGGGGCCTGGGCCCACATGTCAGTGTCTAAACTAATTAAAATTAATTAAGACTAATCCTAAACTAGTTAGCACACCGGCCCCACCTGTCATAGACTCAGGAGGGAGTCAACTTGGGCCCACACAGGGGTCAAACAGAGTCAAACTCGCTGGCGGCTTGACGCCGGCGACGACAGACGCGGCGGAGGGCTCGGGTTTGCGTCTCCGGCGACCAAATCGACGGCGGAGAGCAGCTACGTGACGCGGGGAGCGAGCCATGTTGTTTGGTGGAGAAAGTGGAGCTCGGGGAGGCCGGGAACGACGTCGGCGACGACCTTGGCGGTCGCCGGAGTTCGGCCGAGGATGAACCCGAAGCTACGGGGCACGGCGAGGCGCAGGGAGTGGTGCGTTAGGCTCCTGGGAACGTGGTGAGTGTGGTGACGCGCTCGGAATCGAGCTTACGCGCATGTGGCCACGGCGGCGACATGGCTGGCGTAGCCGAGCTCTCGGCCGTGATGGCCAACGGGGTTAGAGGGCAGCTCGAGCGACGTGGCTAGGGGGAGAAGATAGAGAAGCTCACGGTGAGTGCAGCGGGCGTCGAAGCGGGCTCGGGGAAGCTTGGGAGGCGGCAAAACGTCGAAGACGATCTCCGGTGACCGACGAGGGGAACGGCAGCGGTGGCGGCGTTGCAGCGCGTCCGAGGCCTCGTGGCTCGTCGAGGAGGTCGAGGGAGATGTTGCGGAGCTCGTGGGCACGGTGGGGTGACACGGGGACGACGGTGGCTGCGGCTACGGCGGCAAGACGACGGCGGCTGCGTCGGCAGGAAGATGGGGAGAGAGCCAGAGAGGGGGAGAGGCCACGGGGAGAGTGGGAAGAAAGAGAGGGAGACGTGGGGGTCGGCGTGGCACTCGTGGACGCCTCCAGGGCGTCGGCGGAAGCAGGAGGTGGCCGGCGTGTGGCCGCGGGCGCCGGCCACGCGCTCCTCGTCCTCCTGGCGAGAGGAGGAGGACGACTGGTAAGAGCCAGTCGACTGGGCCGAGCCAGGTGGGCTGGTGGGCTGCACCTGGTAAGTTTCTCTCTCTCCTTTTTTCTGTTTTTCTTATTTATTTATTATTTCTGTGACTTCAGGGCTTTATTAAAAATACCAGGGCATTACCATAAATCATTAAATTAATCATGGCCACTGCTTAGAATATATCCAACAGCAAACATTTTAATTTATGATTATTTGAGCATTTAAAATATTTTATAGCATTTAAATGCCCAAATGCAAATACCATAAGGATTAATCCAATGACCTTTGATGTCCTAGAAAAATGTGCACCATTTTTGTCAAAGGTTTTAACCCAAAACAAAAAGGGTGGGCTTTTTAGAAGGGCATTTCAGGTTCATTGGAAAAGTTTTTAGTAAACCCTAGTTGTTCTAGGGGGGATGCTGGGGGTTCTGTCATCCCCATTTCAAATTTAAAAGGAATTTTAAACATGATGCACACTCTAATGCTTGAACTAACTAGGGTGTGACACTGGCAAAGTAACACAGTAGAGCAAGAGCAGAATAATGCTATCACTACACGCATATTTGGCTGGTGGAAAGCTCTACGGTTATAGTTTTTGTGAAAAGCCATTTTTTTCCTACAACAAAGGAATAGATTTTATTTAACTATGATGGTAGCTGAAACATCATTGAGAAGGTTCCTCCAACTCAATCCCAATTAAAGTAATTATCAACCCAACAATATTAAGTTAAAAGTGATGAGATACTTAAGATACTCCAAGTACTAGATACTCAAGATGTCCATAACCGGGGACACGGCTAACCATGATTAGTTTGTACACTCTGCAGAGGTTTGTGCACTTTTCCCCACAAGACTCGATCGCCTCCGTTGAATTTTCTCACACTACATAATGTTTGAGAAATGGATGACCAAGACACAGTCTTTCAGAAATATTAACTCTCTACTCCGGGCAGACCATACCAAACCTACAACCCACTACTTGCTAATCCACCACTTCAAGAGCTTCACGTAACTTACTCAACTATGCTAGAGCCCATAATAGCTTGTGGCTGTACACGGAAGTTTCTAGTATGAATCATCTCAATTCCCTTTGAGCCTGGGTGGCGGTCCATAGGAAGATCACACGGGTACTCCGGGATTTCCAAAAATACAGGCAACACTGGGTACTCCAGGTGCCTCAATCCACCCAGATGTGTATTTAAGTTGCCACCTTAAGTTGAACCATTAATTAACAATCTCACGTCTTTCATGGATTTCACTCACTCGAACCACGTCTACGAGCATAGCATAGCAATATAAGCAACGCGTAGAAGTAACTCCCAAGGGTTTGATTGTAACAGGGCAATAGGTTCTACCTCATCAACTACTTCCCAACCCACATGTTAATGGCATCCTAACCATGCAATGTTTGAGGATTGAAACTAATGCATAAAAACTGGGTGATAAAGGGGTATGATCAAAGTGTTACTTGCCTTGCTGACGATCCACGAAACCTAGAGACTCCAAATAACACGCTTCGCACTCCGGGAATTCTATCGCAAACAAACAATAGCATACATAAGCAATCAAGCAAGGAAGCACTGGTAAAACTCAAATAAGAAGATCTAACTAGAAAGTTCAACTTAAGAACTCCGGTTTGTAAAAAGAATCAAATCGAACGGAGCAACGAAACTCAAACGGCGAAGAAAATAAGATCCGTTTACTAATCTGGACCTAGGTCAAATTTTACAGTAGCAAAAGCTTGTTCAAGTTGGTTAAACAGAAAGAGGGTCTCGAGACGAAGATCTAGGCGCTTGAATCGCCTGATTCCGATAAACGAGCGAAAAGATAAACTAGAACGAAAATCGGATCAGAAATCGCGATCAGAAATAACCGCGGAAAAATCCGATAAAAGAAAACTGACGAACAGGCTAACGAACAAGCGTTCGTTGTCTGTAACTAAAGAGCATAAACCGTTCGTTAAAACGAACGTACGGACGAACATCCGCTAAAAAGAAAAACCGGGAAAAACTGGCGAACTAATCTAAAAAAACGAACTAGGATTTTCTTAAAAAAACAGATCAGATTTCTTTTAGAAAAAACGGCGGCTACCTCGTCGGTCCGGCGAGACGCGGCGACGACGGCGGGGTGAGGCGCGGCAGCGGGCGGCGGGGGCGAGGCGTCGGTGGCGGGTGGTGGTGGCGGTGGGGGGGCAGTGTATATAAAGGGGAGAGGGTGCCTTGGGGGGGGGGCAAGGGGCGGCGGAGGAGTCCTAGCCGGACTCGCGGTCCGAGTCGGGGCGGTGGCGGCACGGCCTGTCTACTAGGAGGAGATGGCGTCGCGGGGAGGTGGGCCGGCGACTGGGCTTCGGCCCAGTTAGCCCCTGCGCAACTCTTTTTTTAAAATAATTCCGCTGAAACAAAAAAATCCTAGAAAATAAAATAAAATTCTAAAAATGTCAAAACAAATTTTCACCGTCTAAATAAAATATTTAGAACTAGATGAACATTTTTTTGGCCCTAAAATGCAATTTTGAAAACGTGCAATTTTTCTAATGCAAACAAATTTGCAATAAAATCCAAATAAAACAAATATTTGATTTTAATATTTTTCCTCCAATATTTCAATTATTTTGGAGAAGTCATTATCTCCTCTCATATATTTTAATATGAAATATTTTCGGAGAGAAAAATAATTAAAACCAAAATCCTCGTTTGAAAATTTGATAAAATCAAATTTGAAAACCGGGGAAATCCCCAACTCTCTTCGAGGGTCCTTGAGTTGCTTAGGATTTAGAGGATCGCGAGACGAAAATGCAATAAAATATGATATGCAAGAATGATCTATGTATAACATTCCTAATTGAAAACTTGGGATATTACAAACCTACCCCCTTAAGATGAATCTCGCCCTCGAGATTCGGGTTGGCTAGAAAATAGGTGTGTGTGGTCTTTGCGAAGATCATCCTCTCGTTTCCAGGTGGCTTCGTCCTCGGTATGGTGGCTCCACTGAACTTTGCAAAACTTAATAACCTTGCTGCGGGTGACTCGACTGGCAAACTCCAAAATCTTGACTGGCTTCTCCTCATAAGTCAAATCATTGTCCAACTGAATCGCCTCCAAGGGTACAGTATCTCTTAGCGGTATTTCGGCCATCTCAGCATGGCACTTCTTCAACTAGGAAACGTGAAACACATCGTGAACTCCTGACAGTCCTTTAGGTAACTCCAACTTGTAGGCAACTTCTCCCATCCGTTCCAAAACACGATACGGTCCTACAAATCTCGGGGCTAACTTTCCCTTGACTCCAAAACATTTCACTCCTCGCAAACATGATACTCGCAGATATGCTCTGTCTCCAATTTCATAGGTTACCTCCTTGTGTTTCGAATCTGCATAACTCTTCTGTCTAGACTGAGCTATCTTCAGTCTATCTCGAATCAGTTTAACCTTCTCCTTAGACTCTTTGATCAAGTCTGGTCCAAACAACTGTCGGTCTCCAACTTCATCCCACATCAACGGTGTTCTGCACATTCGTCCATACAAGGCTTCGAACGGTGCCATCTTCAGACTGGCTTGGTAACTATTATTGTATGAGAACTCTACGTAAGGTAGATTGTCATCCCAACTAGATCCATAATCTAGCGCACATGCTCTCAACATGTCCTCCAGAATCTAGTTGACTCTCTCGGTTTGTCCATCCGTCTGCGGATGAAATGTTGTACTGAACTCCAATCTCGTTCCCAAAGTCTGGTGTAGCTGATGCCAAAACTTTGAGGTAAACTGTGTCCCTCTATCCGATACGATGGTCCTCGGAACTCCATGCAGACATACGATCCTGGTCATATATATCTTGGCCAACTTTGCACTAGTATAAGTTGTTTTCACTGGGATAAAGTGTGCCACTTTGGTCAAGCGATCAACTACTACCCATATAGAATCATAACCTGATTTGGTCCTGGGCAATCCGGTGATAAAATCCATGCCAAGTTTATCCCACTTCCATTCGGGTATCGGCATAGGCTGTAGCAATCCTGCTGGCTTTTGATGCTCTGCCTTCACTCTCTGACATACATCACATACGGCTACATACTTGGTGATATCCTTCTTCATCCCTGTCCACCAGAAACGTTCCTTCAAATCCAAATACATCTTGGTGTTTCCGGGGTGTATCGAGTATGGTGAGTCATGAGCCTCCTGAAGTATCAACTTCCTGATCTCTGTGTTATTAGGCACATAAACACGGTCCTCAAACCATAAGGTGTCGTGCTCATCCTCACGAAAACCTTTGGCCTTTCCTTCGCTCATTTTCTCTTTTATCTCCGCAATCTCTTTGTCATCCTTCTGAGCTTCTCAAATCTTTCCTAACAATGTAGAATGAACCTCCATTGTTGCAACAAAACCTCTAGGAACAATCACCAATCGAAGTTCCCGGAGATCCTCTGCTAACTCCTTCGGCAATCCCGTGCTTTCTAGGGTATTAGCGCAACTCTTCCGGCTCAAAGCGGCTGCTACGACATTGGCCTTTCCTGGATGATAGTGAAGCTTCATGTCATAATCCTTTATAAGCTCCAACCATCTTCTCTGCCTAAGGTTCAGCTCCTTCTGGGAGAAAATGTACTTCAAACTCTTATGATCCGTGTACACATCACAATGGTTTACAATAAGGTAATGCCTCCAGGTCTTCAACGCATGCACTATGGCTGCTAACTCCAAATCATGTGTAGCATAATTCAATTCGTGCGGTTTTAGTTGTCGTGAGGCATACGAAACAACTCTTCCATCCTGCATAAGCACGCTTCCAAGTCCTAAGCGAGAGGCGTCGCAATACACTTGAAAATCCTTATGTATATCTGGCAGTGTCAGCACTGGGGCTGTAGTCAAACGTTTCTTCAGCTCCTGGAAACTTGCCTCGCAATCTTCCGTCCATTTAAACTTGGTATCCTTCTTCAATAACTCCATCATTGGCTTCGCAATCTTGGAAAAATTCTCAATGAATCTCCGATAGTATCCTGCGAGTCCAAGAAAACTGCGGATCTCGCTAACTGAAGTGGGTGCCAACCATTCAGTGACTGACTGAACCTTGGCGGGGTCTACTGCTATACCTTCTCCTGATATAACATGTCCAAGGAATCTGACTTCCTTCAACCAAAACTCGCATTTGCTGAACTTGGCATACAACTGATGTTCCCTGAGTTTCTCGAGAACTAAACGCAAATGCTCCTTGTGCTCCTCCTCGTTCTTCGAACATACCGTTATATCATCAATGAACACCATAACAAACTTATCCAAATATTCCATGAACACCTTGTTCATCATGCTCATGAAATAGGCAGGGGCGTTAGTCAGTCCAAATGACATGACCGTATATTCGTATAGCCCGTACCGTGTGGTGAAGGCTGTCTTTGGTATATCCTTCTCGTGAATCTTCAACTGATGGTATCCTGATCGCAGATCGATCTTCGAAAACATCTTAGCTCCTTGTAGCTGATCAAACAGATCATTGATCATCGGCAATGGGTACTTGTTCTTGATCGTCACTTCATTCAATGCCCGATAATCAACAACCATTCTTAGGGACTTATCCTTCTTCTCAACCAAAAGCACTGGGGCTCCCCACGGTGATGAACTCCGTCGAATGTAACCTTTCTCCAATAACTCCTTAATCTGTTTCTTAATCTCCTCCAGATCATTCGCGGGCATACGATAGGGTCTCTTGGATATTGGCCCTGTACCTGGTAATAATTCTATCAAAAACTCGATATCTCGATCCGGTGGCATGCCTGGTAACTCCCCTGGAAAAACATCCAGGTAATCCTTTACTACAGGCACTTCCTCCTGTACAACTCCCGTGAGGGTATTTACTTGGCTACTTCTTGGCGCATGCCTAGATACATACTTGATCCTTTTTCCCTCCGGGGTGATGAGACAAATTGAGTTACTAACACAGTCAATGCTTCCTCCATACTTTGACATCCAGTCCATTCCTAATATCACATCCAATCCTTGTGACTCCAAGAGTATTAGGTCGGACGGAAAAACATGGTTGCCAATGGTTAAGGGTATCTGGTCGCACCATCGACTAGCCATATACTCTGCTCCAGGTGAACTTACTAACAGAGGGGTCCTAAGGGTTTGGGTCGGTAGTTTAAACTTATCCATGAATTCCCTTGATATGCATGAATGTGATGCACCAGTATCAAAAAGAACAAGAGCGGTAAATGACTTAACCAAAAACTTACCTATAACCGTGTCTGGCTGCTCTTCAACCTCCTTCACGTTAACGTGGTTTACTTGTCCTTTGTTGAATGGATTGAGCTTCTTCCCAGTGCCCCCATTTCCGTTTCCATCTTACCTTCAGGGCACTCCGTGGCATAGTGTCCAGTCTTCCCGCACTTGAAACAAGTAATGTGGCTTAGGTCTCTCTTGGTGGGTGTGGCTGGATTGGGGCAGTTCTGATTGTTGCTTGCTCCATTCCCATTCCCATTCCTTGGGCCAGTATGGTTATGGTTACTTCCTCCATTATGGGTGTGGCCTCCATGGTTATGAACAAGTCCTCCCGAGTTCGGGGTTAGGCGAGGTTTCTGCTGAGCTCCTGAGTTATACCTCCCTTGTCCATACTTCCTCTTATGGTTCTCAATCTGCTGTTGCTTCCCTTCAATCATAAGAGCCTTATCTACCAACTCCTGGTAGTTGTTGAATGTTGCAATCATCAACTGCATGCTCATTTCATCATTCAGCCCTTCCATAAACTTCTCCTGCTTTGCAGCATCTGTGGCCACATCATCAGGGGCATAGCGAGATAACTTGCTAAACTCATCCGCGTACTAAGCCACAGTACGGTTCCCCTGGCATAAGTTGTGAAACTCACGCTTCTTCATACTCATAGCTCCAGTTGAGACATGGCTGTACGGAAAGCTTGCTGAAACTGGCCCCATGTCACCGTGGCTATAGGGTAGGTGACAGTGTAATTCTCCCACCATGAGGTTGCTGGTCCATCCAACTGATGTGCGGCAAAACACACCTTCTCAGCATCAGTACATCCTGCAGTGGTTAACTCCCTTCCAATCCTGCGGAGCCAATCATCTGCTACTATAGGCTCGGTGCTACTGGAAAACATCGGCGGCTGCAACCTCAGAAAACGGGCTAAGTTGTCAACTGGTGGTGGTGGTGGTGGTGGATTGTTGTTGTTGTTGTTGTTGCCTTGGTTCTGAACTAACAACTGCATCAGGGTATTCTGTTGTTGGATCAACTAAGTGAGCTCCGATGCGAAAGCAAATCCGGGGTCACGTCTCGGAGGCATCTGATGGGTTTAGAGGGGAGATATTAGAATAGAATGAGGTCTAATGAGAAAGCACTACCCATATGCACATGAGACAAACACAATCATTCACTCAATCAAGCAAGCAAGGCATACAATCGGTCTAGAACTATCGCAAAAGTGCTCGGACTACTCTATTTATATGGTGGAATACTACTACTGATGTGGTGGTCTGCTAAAAATATTCCTCAGTTGAAGACTCCATGATATCTGCTCCAGCTTCGTCTTCAAAGTCATCAACGCCAAGGTCGGCGTCGGTGTCGTCGATGATGATGTAGTCCTCTGGGCGAATCTCCTTGGGTTCTTCGTCTTCTTCTATTGGTGCGGGGTCTCCCATGAATATTCCGATCTTCTTAATCAGGTCGTCATTCTTCTCCACTAGTATGACGATTTCCTCCTCATAATCTTCACGTGTAGCCTTGAGTTCTTCCTCCATTTCCGTGATCCTAGTCATTGCCATCTTAAGATCTATCATGCCTACGCACATCTGATTCTCCTGGCGTCGAATGTGCTGGTTTAGTTCCTGGATGAAAGATGCAATCAATCTATCCTTCCTGGTGCTGATCATCTCCCATTGCTCGTCTCGGCGCCCAAAAATCTGATAGATAGTATCCTTAAGCTCCTTGTGATAAACTTCTCCAATGCATCCCATGGTGATGTGAGCTGCCATACTCTTGCCTAGACTCCAGGTTGGTGCATCAAAGGAAAACTCTATGGGTTTAGTGACTGGCGTGAAGGTCCTTCCTGGAACTTGAACTTGAATCATCCATCGCTCCTCTTCTAGTAAAGTGGCATTGTAAGTCCCGGTGAAGCTTGGTATACCTATGTTCAGGTACCTAGTGACTTCCTTCAGGTGTCGTCCAAAAGGTACTTCTTCATCCGGTTGTGCAAACTTGTTCCTTGCATCCACCATCCTAAAGAGTGGAAAATGGAGAGGAGTCAGAAATGAGAAGAGAATAGTGATCTATGGTTTAGCTTAGTGGTCGTGTCCTACACTCAGCGTGTGCTTTGATACCATCTTGTAGCGACCCAACCTCAAACGGTCAAGTCTCTGTGCTTCAGTGTCATCCCTGAATCGGTAATGCTGACACACACAGTACTCGAGGATTTATAACAGAGTAGCAATCACACACTTATTGCATCAAATGTCTCCAAAGAAAACTTATTACAATAAATATGATTTAAGGCCATCTAATACGATAACAACGGAAGGCTTGGAAGATAAAGTGAGTCCATCAACTCCAATGGCATAGCTGAGCTGCACGGCAACGACCTAACGAACCTTACTCCTCGTCTGAAAAGTCTGCAACATAATACGTTACAGCCCGAAAACGGGTCAGCACATGGAATATGCTGGCAAAGTAACATAGTAGAGCAAGAATAGAATAATGCTATCACTACATGCATATTTGGCTGGTGGAAAACTCTATGTTTAGTTTTGCGAAAAGCCAATTTTTTCTACAACAAAGGAATATATTTTATTTAACTATCATGGTAGTTGAAACATCATTGAGAAGGTTCCTCCAACTCAATCCCAATTAAAGTAATTATCAACCCAACAATATTAAGTTAAAAGTGATGAGATACTTAAGATACTCCAAGTACTAGATACTCAAGATGTCCATAACCGGGGACACGGCTAACCATGATTAGTTTGTACACTCTGTAGAGGTTTGCGCACTTTTCCCCACAAGACTCGATCACCTCCGTTGAATTTTCTCGCACTACATGATGTTTGAGAAACGGATGACCGAGACACATTCTTTCAGAAACATTAACTCTCTACTCCGGGCAGACCATACCAAACCTACAACCCACTACCTGCTGATCCACCTCTTCAAGAGCTTCACGTAACTTACTCAACTATGATAGAGCCCATAATAGCTTGTGGCTGCACACGAAAGTTTCTAGTATGAATCATCTCAGTTCCCTTTGAGCCTGGGTGGCGGTCCATAGGAAGATCACACGGGTACTCCGGGATTTCCAAAAATACAGGCAACACTGGGTACTCCAGGTGCCTCAATCCACCCAGATGTGTATTTAAGTTGCCACCTTAAGTTGAACCATTAATTAACAATCTCACATCTATCATGGATTTCACTCACCCAAACCACGTGTATGAGCATAGCATAGCAATATAAGCAACGCGTAGAAGTAACTCCCAAGGGTTTGAATGTAACAGGGCAATAGGTTCTACCTCATCAACTACTTCCCAACCCACATGTTAATGACATCCTAACCATGCAATGTTTGAGGATTGGAACTAATGCATAAAAACTGGGTGATAAAGGGGTATGATCAAAGTGTTACTTGCCTTGCTGACGATCCGCGAAACCTAGAGACTCCGAATAACACGCTTCGCACTCCAGGAATTCTATCACAAACAAACAATAGCATACATAAGCAATCAAGCAGGCACGGGTAAAACTCAAATAAGAAGATCTAACCAGAAAGTTCAACTTAAGAACTCCGGTTTGCAAAAAGAATCAAATCGAATGGAGCAATGAAACTCAAACGGCGAAGAAAACAAGATCCGTTTATTAATCTGGACCTAGGTCAAATTTTACAGTAGCAAAAGCTTGTTCAAGTTGGTTAAATGGAAAGAGGGTCTCGAGACGAAGATCTAGGCGCTTGAATCACCTGATTCCGATAAACGAGTGAAAAGATAAATTAGACCGAAAATCGGATCAGAAATCGCGATCAGAAATAACCGCGGAAAAATCTGATAAAAGAAAACTGATGAACTGGCTAACGAACGAGCGTTCGTTGTCTGTAACTAACGAGCGAAAACCGTTCGTTAAAACGAACGTACGGATGAACGTCCGCTAAAAAGAAAAACCGGGAAAAACCGGCGAACCGATCTAAAAAATGAACTAGGGTTTTCGTAAAAAAACGGATCGGTTTTCTTTTAAAAAAACGGCGGCTACCTCGTCGGTCCGGCGAGACGAGCTCCGGCGGGGCGGGGTAGCGGGGCGGCGGGGCTGGGCGGCGGCGGCGGGCGGCGGCGCTAGGCGGCAGCGGCTGGCGAGCGCGAGCGCGGGCAGGTGGCGGCTACGCGAGGCGGCGGGCGGCTTGTGCGAGCGTGAGGCGTGCGGTGGCGTGGTGGTGGTGTGGTGTTGGGGGCGGGTGGCGGCGTATATAAAGGACGCGGGCGGCTTGGAGTAGGGGGCAAGGCGCGGCGGAGGCGGAGTCCAACTCGGACTCCGCCGAGTCGGCGGCGGCGGCGCGCGCGCAGGAGGCGGCGGCCTGGCGCAGGAGGCCCAGCTCGGCGCGGGAACATATGTTTTTAAAATAAAAACTTCTCCGACCGAAATAAAATCCTAAAAAATAAATAAAAACCTAAAAATGCAAAACAAATTTTCACCGTCTAAATAAAATATTTAGGACAAGTTGAACATTTTCTTGGCCCTAAAATGCAATTTTGAAAACATGCAATTTTTCTAATGCAAATAAAATCCGAATAAAACCAAATAAAATCCAATAAATGATTTTAATATTTTTCCTCCAATATTTCAATTATTTTGGAGAAGTCATATTATCTCCACTCATTTGATTTAATATGAAATATTTTTCGGAGAGAAAAATTATTAAAATCAAAATCCTCGTTTCATTATTTGATAAAAATCAAATATGAAAACCGGAAAATCCCCAACTCTCTCCGTGGGTCCTTGAGTTGCTTAGGATTTCGAGGATTGCGGAACGGAAATGCAATAAATCATGATATGCATGGATGATCTATGTATAACATTCCAAATTGAAAATTTGGGATGTTACAGTACACATAAGAGATCTAAACTGCTTCAAGCAGCAAATGAAGGAGTCTGGATGAAGGAGTTCATATCCAATCTAGGTGTCATACCTAGTGCATCGGGTCCAATGAAAAATCTTTTGTGACAATACTGGAGCAATTGCCTTGCGAAGGAATCCAGATTTCACAAGAGAACCAAGACACATCAAGAGACGCTTCAATTCCATCCGCGATCAAGTCCAGTGGGAGACATAGAGATTTGCCAAATACATACGGATCTGAATGTTGCAGACCCATTGACTAAGCCTCTTCACGAGCAAAACATGATCAGCACCAAGACTCCATGGGTGTTAGAATCATTACATGTAATCTAGATTATTGACTCTAGTGCAAGTGGGAGACTGAAGGAAATATGCCCTAGAGGCAATAATAAAGTTGTTATTTACATTTCCTTATATCATGATAAATGTTTATTATTCATGCTAGAATTGTATTAACCAGGAAACTTAGTACATGTGTGAATACATAGACAAAACAGAGTGTCCCTAGTATGCCTCTACTTGACTAGCTCGTTAATCAAAGATGGTTAAGTTTCCTAACCATAGACATGTGTTGTCATTTGATGAACGGGATCACATCATTAGAGAATGATGTGATGGACAAGACCCATCCGTTAGCTTAGCATAATGATCGTTATAGTTTTATTGCTATTGCTTTCTTCATGACTTATACATTCCTTTGACTATGAGATTATGCAACTCCCGAATACTGGAGGAAAGGAATACCTTGTGTGCTATCAAACGTCACACAGTCACAACGTAACTGGGTGATTATAAAGATGCTCTACAGGTCGTCTCGAAGGTGTTTGTTGGTTGGCATAGATCGAGATTAGGATTTGTCACTCCGAGTATCAGAAGAGGTATCTCTGGGCCCTCTCGGTAATGCACATCAATATAAGCCTTGCAAGCAATGTGACTAATGAGTTAGTTACGGGATGATGCATTACAGAATGAGTAAAGAGACTTGCCATGACATGAGATTGAACTAGGTATGAGGATACCGACGATCGAATCTCGGGCAAGTAACATACCGATGACAAAGGGAATGACGTATGTTATCATTTTGACCGATGATTTGGATATCTCGACCTAAAGAGATAGCATTATTCCGAGAAGAAGTACTAACATATCGGGGAGAACTGAGACAAAGCATATTAAGGCAAGACTCCAGAGGTTCTCCGAGGCGTATGAGTATGCATATTGACCGAGTAGACTTGTGTTCTCGGACATGTCTACATAGTTCTACTACTGTATACTGCCTAGGCTTTCAATGCAACGCGCGTGCTAACACTGTTCGACTCAAAATTTTAGTTTTTCCATTTTATAACGGACTTTGTATTATCGAGATATATGGTGTGTTGTGGTGCACCCAGATCAACGATGTATCTCGGGTTCAGATCGCAAGTACATTAAAATCATAGGCACTGCCACAGATGAATGAAAGATGCACGGACATGACGTATGAGTCTCCGTAATGAGGTGCGAAGAAAAAGGTTAATGACAGACATGAGTCTCGATAATGGGAGAGGTAAAGATTGATATATTGGACGATGGTATTGCACAGGAATGGTTTCGAAGTGGTTTGGGTATTTTTTGGAGTACCGGGAGGTTACTGGAACCCCCCGGGGAAGTAATGGGCCTTACATGGGCCATAGGGGAGAGAGAGGAGAGCCCGCAAGTGGGTGGCCCCCCCCCCCCCAAGGGAGTCCGGATTGGACAAGGGGGAGGGGGCGCGGCCCCCTTTCCTTCTCCCTCTCCTTCCATTTTCCTCCTTCGAAAGAAAGGAAAGGGGGGACTAGGATTGGGACTCCTGGTTGGTTTCCCCCTTATGGCGCGCCCCCTAGCTGGCCTCCTCCCTCTCCTCCTTTATATACGGGGGCAAGGGGTACCCCAAAGCACAACACTTTTTCTTGGCCGTGTGCAGTGCCCCCCTTCACAGTTTACTCCTCCGGTCATATTGTCGTAGTGCTTAGGCGAAGCCCTGCGCGGATCACATCACCATCACCGTCACCATGCCGTCGTGCTGACGAAACTCTCCCTCGACACTTTGCTGGATCAAGAGTTCGAGGGACGTCATTGAGCTGAACGTGTGCTGAACTCGGAGGTGACGTACGTTCGGTACTTGATGTTGGCGGACGTTCGTACTATGATCGGTTGGATCGCGAAGACGTTCGACTACATCAACGCGTTAACCTAACGCTTCCGCTTTCGGCCTACGAGGGTACGTGGACACACTCTTCCCTCTCGTCGTTGCTATGCATCTCCTAGATAGATCTTGCGTGATCGTAGGAATTTTTTTGAAATTGCATGCTACGTTCCCCAACATCACACACCTACGCAACATGATGTGTGATGACACACAAGTATAGGGGATCAATCGTAGTCCTTTCAATAAGTAAGAGTGTCGAACCCAACAAGGAGCAAAAGGAATCGATAAGCAGTTTTTAGCAAGGTAATCTCTGCTAGTGATGTAAAATAGTTTGATAGCAAGATAATTGATAGCGAATAATAAGTAACCAAAGTAACATGGTGCAGCAAGGTGGTCCAATCCTTAGTGTTGCTAACGACAAGCCGGTGAAACTTCTTATAGTGATTAAAACGCCCTTGAGGACACACGGGAATTTCGTCTAGTTACTTTCACCATGATTCATCGACTTACGTTCATTGCCTTGATAAGTTGTTATGTGGTTGGACCGGAGCTAAGGTGCGATTCTTACTTGAACAAACAACCTGATTACACTATCCCTGCAAGCATCCGCAAATACAAAAGAAGTAATTAAGATAAATCTAACCATAGCATGAAACATATGGACCCAAAACAGTCTCTTACTGAATAATTCATAAACTGGGGTTTAGGCTTCTGTGAATACAAACTAATTCCACAATGCCTTCCCCTACGCACAAAGATGGTGAAGTGTCATGCAGTCGTCGTTCACACGACACCACTAGAGTAAGAACAACATAACATATCATCAAAATGTTGAACGGTGATCAACTTCACATGATTACTAATAGCAAGACTTCCCCCATATCCTCAAAATATAACTACTCACAAATCATAATTGTGTTCATGATTAGAGTATAAGGACAAGTTATATGTTCTAGAGGAAGCACCATTACTAGTACTGCTGCTGCTGTTGTTACTTTTGATAAATCTAGTAAAACTAATATTTGGCATATACGCCTTGGGCATATGAGTAAACTTGGCATGGTAGAATTGACCAAGAGGGAACTTCTGGATGGCTGCAACATAAGTGAGTTGGATTTTTGTGAGCACTGCATTTTTGGTAAGCACAAGAGGGTAAAATTCAACGTTGATATTCATACCACAGAATGTATATTAGATTACGTACATGCTGATTTGCGAGGACCTTCTAGTAAGACCTCTCTTACTAGTGCTCATTATATGCTTATAGTTATTGATGACTACTCCAAAAAAGTGTGGCCTTATTTTCTGAAAAATAAGTATGATGTTCAAAAGTGTGGCCTTATTTCATACTGACAATGGTATGGAATTCTGTTCAAAAACTTTTAATAGTTATTGCAAAAACTTGGGCATTATCAGGCACCACACCGTCCTGTACACTCCTCAACAGGATGTTGTGGCTGAACGCATGAACAGAACCATCATCTCCAGGGCTCGCTGCATGTTGTCCAATGCTTGCATGGGCAAACGTTTTTGGGCTAAAGCAACCTCCACCCCTTGGTACCTCATCAACAGGTCACCACCCATTCCACTTAACAAGAAAACTTCCATTGAGGTATGGTCTAGTATACCAGCCAATTATTCACAGTTGAGAGTTTTTGGTTGCAATGCATATGCACAAGTTGATAATGGAAAACTTGAGCCTAGAGCTATTACGTGTGTGTTTGTTGGTTACGGTTCAGGAGTAAAGGGATATAGGTTATGGAATCCTAAAACTAATATGGTTTTCATGAGCAAAAGTGTTGTTTTTGATGAATCTGTTATATATCATGACAATTTATCCATAGATGCTTCGTTGGGTACTTTTCATGTAGATCCACAATGAGTTACTGTGTAGGTGGAGCACCTTGATGAGGAGCAAAATATAATTGTTGATAATGATGATGTTCTCCAGATGCACAGGTTGATTATAATGTTTACGATGCTCCAGATACATAGGTTCATCATGATGATGTTGCGCATCACTTACCCCTGTTTTACAACGTCAAATATTGGTATCTTGTAAATGGCAGGAGAAAGAGAATCATTAACAAACATAAACGCCTAATTAAAGAGTGTGGCATGGTTCATTAGGATTTTACTTGTGCGGAATAGGTTGAGAACAATCATGAGATGTAACATCCCAAATTTTCAATTTGGAATGTTATACATTAGACCATCATTGCATATCTTAATTTATTTGCTTTTGGTTTTGATCCTAGAAATTCCACGCAACTCAAGGACCCACGGAGAGTGGGGATTTCGTTATTTTCATATTTGAGTTTTCTCAAATTTTGAGAATAGGATCATTTGATTTTATTTATTTTATCATCAATTATTTCTATTACAAAAATATGAGAGAGGGAATAAAATGACTTTCCCAAAATAAAGAAATATTGAGGATTTAATAATAAAATCAAATAAGATTTTATTTTGGAGTTTTTCGGTGTTTTATTTGAATTTAGGAAAAATGTGCGTTTTTCAAAATTGCATTTAGGTCCCAAATAAATGTTCACCTTGTGCGGCTTGATTTTAGAAGCCCGTGAAAATTTATTTCGGAATTTTTGGAGTCCGTTTAGTATTTCTTTTTATTTTTCTTTCGCGGGAATAATTTAAAAAAACACACCGACGTTCTTATATATAGGTCTGGGTCGGTGCCAATGAAGATTGGCTTGCATACCTCCGGCCGAATACCACCATGATTTTGCACAACATCCACAGCAGTGCGGTCGTTCCGGTATACCCCTTCTCCACCATTGGGATCGGCCTTCCGGACTGGCTGGGCAAGAATACGTATGATGGTGCCTACATGAGATTGAAGAATATAGCAATTCGGACCCGCCGACAAAGCGACGCGGCTACGATGATTACTATCTCATCGCGGTGTTCGACATAAGGATTGCCATCAATGCAGGAGGCAGTAACGGCAGAGGCTGGCGCATGTTGGCGGCGGGAGATTTGTAACCCTACACGTTCGAAGACGTCGTGCGCCATCTAGGCTGCATCTTCGCGATGACAAGCCAGGGGACTTGTTTCATCTGGTTGACATCCTACGGTACGGGATATTACAAACAGAATGCACAAACCATCATTTGCATCCCTAACGGTACTCCATTATTTTGCAGGGACCAGTCATCCCCTGATCAAAATAAGATCGCCGATCCTAGATGTGCATTTGCATCCGTGATTTGGTCTAACCTGGAACCTTGTAGCTGACTTTGGCATATTGGGATCAACTATCTTAGCAGTCGTTACCCATGGTAGCACTGATGTGCAACATGGTCACATAATCTACCACGATCGGACCGTCACCATCTACCCAAGTATTCCATTTTTTAACCCTCTCGCCTTCTCTTTCATTGTTGTACTAGTAGTATACTTTGTAGTACTAGTAGGAGTACTTTTTACCTTGAAGGACGCGTATAGCTAGCTAGGCCCTTGAAGACTTGAACCCACTAGCTTCCACCATTTTTGTTTTTCCATGTCTTACTATCTCATCCATGTAGCCAAGAGTGGCTATATATAATAAGCCGGTTATTTTACTTCCTCTATACCGGAGTAGTACTATTTGCTGCACAGTATTACTGACCGCCACATTTGAGCACAACATTATTATGCATGGACCTTGACTATGTACGTCACCATGTGTCCAGATATGGGATGCTGCATGTACCAGATGAAAGGCGCCGAGTTCGACCCCCGTGATGCTACGTGGGTGCCGAGGAACACTCTTGGAGAGTACTCGCTTTTCATTGGGGACAGCTACCCCATTGTGAAGCGGATGCCACCTTCCGTGCACGACACGGAAGGCCTGCCGTTCATGAAGCATGGTTGTGTCTTTAGTGCGCACCACCGGATGAACGACGTGCTGGGACACGCTATCCCTGATTTATGCCGCTTCATCTTGGATGAGTCTCCATCGTGTGGAACCGGACTAGAAAGCTGCGACAATGATTCCTGTTGCCCACCGCTATGGATCGTGCCATCCATGAAGAACACCTGGGACTGGAACCTGGAGGAGGACATGTAGCCCATCTATAACGTGTAAGTGGAGTACGGTAATTGTGAATGGTAACACTGTGAATATATGTAGACTAGTCGTGCACAAATTTATCACATGAGTTGGAGATGAACTTGTGTGGCATACTTGCATTTGTCCTTTAGAATTTATTACTAGTAAATGTGTTATGTCTACGTGCAACTTGTGTGGTTGTTGCACGGGCTCCAACACGCTCTTTGAGAAAAAAAGGTGGCACAGCTTTGGATATACGTGACGTGGCGGCATCATACAGTAGCATCGTTCGCTATAGTTGTACTAGTACACTCCTACTAGGACGACAACTCCTATAAAACCTTGCGCTTGGCTCTTTGCCTCTTCGGGAGGTTCAACAGTTCGTACTCGTGTGAACCTTGCACTTGGCTCTTCGCCTCTTCGGAAGGTCCAACAATGATGATACTACAGTACAATATGCTTCTGGCAATCTGACACCAATTGAACTGTTGCACGTCCACCGCGAGGGCGAGGGCGAGGGAGAGGGAGAGGGCGCTGTAGTCACAACCCTCTCCTCGTCCTGCGAACCACCGCGCGCGTGGGCGAGGGAGAGGCGTAGTAAGCAAGCTTCTCCTCGTTCGGTGAGTTGACGGGACACATCAAAGCAGTACTAGTAGTAGTAGTCCATACTGCGTCCTTTCCGATTAATATGGCTTAATTGAAACGAGAAAAATACACTGGCGGTCAACGTATGTAACAGTACGCTCTTTACGGTCACTATATATAGTTTTGCGGCGATTATGCAATCACCAGCTCATCGTAGAGCACCGTATTGCACCCTACTGACCGACCACATAGTCGACGTGGCACTTTGTTGACTGGTTAAATTGTCACCTGGTTTCTGGGTCCCACCTGTCAGTTGGCAGAGCAAAGAAATCAGTTAAACAAAACTTTACGCAGGCATGACATGAGTCCAACCCTTGCACGCGTACCGCCCTGGCTGT
Organism: Triticum urartu; assembly: GCF_003073215.2. Lineage (NCBI taxonomy): Eukaryota > Viridiplantae > Streptophyta > Magnoliopsida > Poales > Poaceae > Triticum > Triticum urartu. The sequence continues at coordinate 447,026,690 of NC_053025.1, read as the reverse complement.
GTATGTGAGTGCATGCACGTGTCCTCCCTCGGTATTCCAACAAAGAGTGTACTACATGATGTACATCTACACTTCCAATGCATTTAGCCTTTAATCTACTAAATCGATATTGGTTGACTAATGCACCAACTTGTGCTGTAGGTATAGGCTACATGTCTATCCTTAATTACAGCATGCAACGGCCTTCATTTAATCTTCTTATCTCAATGGTCGCATGCACACATAAGTCTACTACTTTTGGGCGTTAATTATGCCCTGGTCAATGTGTAAATCTCTAAATGTACAGTCTTTCACGGACGTAGGGAGTAGGTTGAGCACTTGAGCGTGAGCGTGTGTGTTGCGTCGTGTGCTGTGTGCCGCATGGGTGCGTGAGTGTTGCGTGCGTCCATGTGTACGTGTGAGTGTTGCATGTTGCATGCATGCATGGGGCTTACTCCCTCCCATTGACATGTTCATATTTCAAGCTTCCTCTGTTCCCTCCATATGGTGATACTCCCTCTGTTCCCAAATATAGTACAAAGTTGAGTCATCTATTTTGGAACGGAGGGAGTAGTACGGAGTAAAAGCCTCCCTCTGTTCTCAAATACGGAGTATTTGTCTTTCTACATATTTCAACAAGTGACTAGGTACGGAGCAAAGTGAGTGAAGTGAGCGTAGAGGCATAGGGATACTGTAGAAAGGAAGTCCTCACGATCCATTTATTCCCCATCTTGGTCAGAGAGAACTATTCAACTAGTCTTCGCAGTGAAGTGACAATACACGCTGCAGCAGATGGGACACGTAATTAATAAGCTGAACCAGCGTGTTGGTGTTACTAAATCAGCCTTACCTAGTACTGCCATCATGTTTGCCAGTAGAGCACGCTTCCGCAAATACGCCTACGCACCTCTGTCCTCCATTAACTGACATATGGGCCCTGTTGTGGTAGACCCACATGTCATCGGTGTAACTATTTACACTCTGAAGGACGGTATATCCTGGTAGTAGTACTACTAGAATTGAGATTGAATGCACTTTCTTCCCCGTCTTCCACTCTTCTTCCTCCTCTCTTCTTCTTCCTCCTCTCTTCCACATCGTCGGCCGCACACCATTTACCCCCGCTCACTGCTCGCCCGCCTGCGCCATCTTCCTTGGTAGCTCGCGCGTACCATATCCCCCCGCTCACTGCTTGGCCACATGAGGAGAAGCTTCTTCGCTCACCCGCCCGAATCCACTTCCCCGCTGGCTCGCAGGCACCGAAAACCCCAATGGCAGAACCGACTGACAGCCGCGATTGGAATTCCCTCCCCGATGTTCTCTTGGAGCAGATCTGTAGTCGTATGGACCTACTCAGCACCGTCCGTTTGGCCGCATGCTCGATGTCTTTGTACCGTCTACTCGTCTGCAACCGTCCGGCTCTTTTCAAGACACCCTGCTTGCTGATGCCCGATCCTCGCAGGTGGCCCAGACACCGACTTGACGATCCTACGGAGGTTGCCGTGGTGCCCCTCGACATGCTACCACTACCCGTCCACCTACCCTTCATGCGTGGCCACTACTGGGCGGGCATGAAGGCCAACTGGGTCATCCTCATCCAACAATCTGGTAGTCCATGGCGTCTCGTGGATATCTACACCCAGCGAGAGATCACCCTTCCATCTTTGGATACCGCCGCCATCGAGCCTCGCGGCCCGCCGGACACTCCTGCCTACTACGCACGAGACGCGTCAAGCTTTTGGCTCGACCTCTGTTTGCAGAAAGTTGTAATCTGCAAAGTGCCCACACCATCAGAAGACTACATGGATTACAAGCTCATTGCCTTGTTCAACAAGGGATTAGTCTATCTGGAATCCGGTCGCCATACATGGTTATGGCTCATCATCAATCCTGTTGAGGAAACATTTCTGTCTGATGCTATAGTGCACGATGGCATCGTTTACGCGGTCGACACACAGATTGGTTACCTATACTGGTGGAATCTATCGTCGTGTAATTGTTCTATCTCATCTCATCTTTACCTTATGAATACGACTTCCTGTTCATTTGTTACAAATTTATAATGCATAGCATGTCTATAACCACATCATTGCTATATGTTCCTCTCATTTCCTAGATTTTTATGACCACACATGTTATTGTTAGAGTTGATATGAGAACAATTGGCATCTAATGATTGTTAGAATACATATTATGAGCATAACATCATGATTGCTATATGTTACTCTCGTTTACAAGATTTTTATAACAACGCATGTTATTGCTTAGAGTTGATATGAGAACATTAGTAGTAAGTGCTATGGTAGAATATGAGTAGGCGCTGTCATAGCTGTTTTCCTCTCATTGTTACATGTTGTTTGAACCATGACATATTGCTAGAATATGAAAGCCATTGGCTTATTTTTTTAACTTGGGGTATGATTATGACCACGGCATTGCAATTCTCTGTCTATGATATGTGTCACTGTTATAATAATCTTAATTCCACACATACTCTGAACATGATTGTTTATTTTTGTCCTTTTGGTCTCCAATTTGAATTGTTGCAGCAGACGCAAATGCGCTGGCCTTCATGATTCCAGGACCTGGAATCATACCAGCCGATGGGTGGTGGTTTATCGCTCGTTCAGCTGATGGCGATCATTTGATGCTCATTTGCACGTACCAAATTGACCAAACCATTACATCAAACCACATGCAGTACAATGCGTGGGGCGTTCGTGACATTGATGGCTATGGCTGCTTCATGTTCGAGAAAGATCCCAGCTCCGTTGGGCCAGGCGTATTCAATTGGAGGCGGGTTTACAGCCTCGGCAACCACTCCTTGTTCCTCGGGCTCAATTATCCGATCATCCAACCAATCATCGATCATATCACCGGCGATGATTACTGTGCTATGCAATCTCCATTCGCAAGGGGGGGCTGTGTTTACACATCATACCATGGGTTTCATGAATCACCATATCCAGAGATTCGTCGACACAGCTTGTTGCCAGATAATCTTCAGTGTGTGAAAGGCATCAAGTTTCCATGCGATGGATGGCTTTTGCAAACCCGACATGCGGCGATGTGGTTCATGCCAACAACAAATATGCACAACTTGATTCGTGCTGATATCTAGACTGAGCCATGTATTCTGCTGCTGTAGCACGACCCTCTTTTGTTGGATATTATGTACTGTTGTTAGTTTGAAGCACTCCTCTGGTTTGAAGGATAGATACCTTCCTGGGATCAACCGCATCCTAACTCACCTGCGTAGGATGTACTAGGATGTACTGATAATAATGATGTACATATATCAGTTAGGCTTCAAGTGCGTACTTGTTAGTTAAACCTATGTATAAATTGTGACACTAAATACGACTAGTAAGTAGTACTAGTATACGTCGGTCAAATTATTCATCATGTCCACACACTGAATTGACGTGACAACACGTTGCGCGTGAGGTGACACAAGAATCCCAGCGGAGTGTTTGGGTATTCTGGAATTACCGATGCAAGTCGAAGAAGGATTGGCCCAACCTGAGAAACTTGAGGCCAAAGTGAGTGCTAACAGCGCGAGATTTCAGTCTCTCATCGATTTGTTCATACCAACCATCGACAGCGAGCACGTCATATGTTACACCCAACCTGAGAAACTTCCAGGTAAGACACCGATCGACCGTCTACTTGCACAAACATATTCCTTTGTTTATAGCTCTATTTTTCTTTTTACATGCAGACCTGGTGAAGCAATTACAATTTGACAGTTAATAAAAAGTGAAACAAGTGACTGCAACATGCCAAAGATGTTATGAAAATGCCAACTAGGTACACTAAAACCTGTATTCCACAATACTGCAGGTATCACACTGAGTGGCCTAAGGAAGCATTTCTTTCAGCGCAATTCCAGGGCGTTCAAAAGGGGCACGTGGATGTGTCGCAAGATACAATCGGAGTGCGGCATGCATGCGATGTGGCACAAGACCGGCAATACCTTGCCGGTGATGGTCAACGGCCGGCAGACGGGTAGCAACAAAGGTTCTGGTGCTGCACACCAACAAGAACTTCGACCAGCAGAGGACCAACTGGGTGATGCACCAGTACCACCTCGGGGACCAGGAGCAAGAGAAGGAGCGGGAGCTGGTCCTCTACAAGATTTTCTACCAGACGAACACTAGGGCTAGGAGTAAAAAGATTATAAGTTAGTTTGGTATTGGTAGTTGTACTACCTTGTCGTCCGCAAGTTGGTATTGTTGTTAATGATCTTTTGGTATGAACTTGCATTTTCTTCCAACCATCATGCCGAGGGTCGACGTGGATATAAAGCTGAATCATTTTTTTCGAAACGAATTTTCAGGCACCTGATTTTTATTTGATGGCTAGCATAAGCACCCACCGTTCGAATTCCCAGTTATCCAATTTTTTCGAAACAAGTGCATGCACTTATTATCACGATAAAAAATCAATATCCGTGCTGCATCCCAGTTATCAGTCTGTACTTGCAGAATTCTCTCATTTATTGAGCACGTATATTGTTTTTCCAGGTTGAGCAAGTTTCAACTGGGCTGTAGATTGCCAGGGTTGTTTTGTTTTTAACAGGCCCAGCCCATGACGACAACGGGGCACAAAGATCCAGCAGGTATCTACTGGCCTCTGGCCCGCCAGCGTTAGTTATATTTTGTCTTACAACATCCGCATGCAGTTTTTTTACTGAATCAAACACACAGCCCAGTTCTATTTTCCTCTTGAAACGCATGTCCTACATCCGTTTTCTAAGCTCTACCTATAGTTTTACTAGTTCGTATACAGTATACACGTATCATTATATTGAAAACACATAAAATTCCCTTTTCATATTTACATCCTTATTTTTGTTGTTTTTTCCCACCCAACGCTGATTTTTTTACCACTGGTTTTCCCTTAAACCAACTAAATTTGTCCCACGTCTTATTTGCTTACAAAAACAAAACGATTTTTTTGGCAAATCAATAAGTTCTTAAAAAAATGTTTATCATTTCGGGATTACAACAGTTCGGACTCCACCGAAATATGCAAAATAAGGTTGGACTTTTTGATCGTGGTCCTAGGCAGAAAATGGGATGTAATAAATTACTTAAGAATTAGCAAATGGGCTGCAAATTATAAAAAATAGCAAATGAGCTTTATGTTGTCTGCCACAGATTTGGAGGCTGACTTGTGGGCCTACTAAGTTCATGCGTACACAAGGTTTCTCAAAAAAGAAACTTAGTCAACAATCGACTCTACCAGCGTCTGACCGTTAGATGTCAATCTAACGGCAATCGTGCTTCTTCAGTCTCTGATCCTCCTGCCCCAGCCGCCCAAACCAGCGCCGTCGGAACCGCCTGCTCCCGCCTCCCGTGGCCGGCAGTGCTGCCGGGAAGGCCTCACGGCCCCATCATACTCGCATCCCTGGCCTGTCTATCCCTCTACTCACCCACACCTCCTGTTATTTTCCGGCGACGGCAGCCGAACCAGTCAACCCTCGTACTCTCCGTCGCATGGGCAGCCACTGCCGTGTCTTCCCTGGCTTCATGTTGTTCCCTTCGTAGGCCTTGCCGTCATCCACCGCCTTGGTGCTCTCAGCGCGGCGTGGTCAATGATGTCCATCCAACGGCCGTAGTGCTTCTTCAACCTCTGGTCTTATTGCCCCAGCCGCCCAAAGCAGCGCCGGTCGTGCCGCATGCTCCTGCCTCCCGTGGCCGGCTGTGCTTCCGCGGAGGCCTCACCGCCCCCTACTATTCCCACCGCTGGCCAGGCCCTGCGGCGACGGCAGCCTCACACCGCAGCCGAACCAGTGAACCCTCGTACTCCTCTCCGCGCGGGCTTCCACTGCCGCGTCGTCCCCTTCCTAGGCCTCGCCGTCGTCCACCGCCGTGGTGCTCTCCGCGCGGCGTGATCAACGTGGTCAAGGAACGACTTCCATCGGAAGAGTACTATACGTGGAGAGGCTGACAGCTGGGTCCACGGCCACACCCCAATTTTTTTGTGATTTGCCAAGCAAGTCGCTTTGTTAGGCTTGTTGGGCTGCAAATCTTTCAAGACGAGGAGAGCTTTCATTCGGCTGGCCGAGAAAATGGCACATCAGTAATGAGAAATGGGCTGTACATTTTTAAAACACATCAAACCGACAATTAGTTTCAAATATCTTTTTTTTAATTTCGAGATTTTAAATTACATTAATTTTTATGCGTGGAGAATTTGTTTGTTTTTATATTGATATACATTTCTTTTAAAAATCAGTTTGAATGTGAGTCGAAATTTCGGGATTAAAAACAGTTCGAACCGCACCGAAATATGCAAAATTTCGTATAATTTTTTAACCGTGGCCACAATATGGGCTTAATGCTAACAAAAAGAATATGGGCTCCAAAAAAACCATAATAATTTGCAAATGGGCTATAAATTATTAGAAATAATGGCAGATGGGCTGTATGCTGTTTCCCACAGATTTGAGGCTTTCCTAAAAAAAGGTTGACGCACAAGCAGTGACTGTTGGATGGCCATCCAACGGCCTTCGTGCTTCTTCAATCTCTGCTCTTCCTGCTCCAGCCGCTCAAACAGGCGCCGGCGGGACTGCCTGCTCCCTCCTCCCCGCAGCCGGCTCTGCTGCTGCGCAAGCCTCACCGCCCATTGTACTCCCATCGCTGGCCTAACCATCCCTCTACTCACCCACACCTGCTGTTATTCTCCGGCGACGGCAGACGAACCAGTAAACCCTCGTACAGTCGTACTCCCCTCCGCATAGGAAACAGCTACCGAGTCTTCCCTGCCTCCGTGTCATTCCCTTCCTAGGCCTCGCCGTCAACCACCGCCCTGGTGCTCTCGGCACGGCCTGGTCAACGTGGTCAATGACCGACATGCATCTGAAGTGGACTTTAGGTGGAGAGGCCGACAGCTGGGTCCACGGCCGCACGCAAGGAAATGCCTCCTTATTACGCGCAAAATAATGATTCCTCCACCTGACATCTGGGACCCACCGAAAGGGCCTCTGTATTTCGCGAAAAAAACGTTACCGCCGCTGACAGCTCGGACCCACCAGCTATGTCTTCGCACGCAAGGAAGTGCCTCCTTATTATGCACACAAAAAATGAATACTCCCCCTGTTAGCTGGGACCCAGTATAGTGGCAGGCTGACTTGTGGGCCTACTAAGTTGACGAGGACGGAGGGCTTTGTCAACTTAGTCAATATGCACGATTCTAGCTCCAGTGACCATACGATGTCCATCCAACGGCCGTAGTGCTTCTTCAACCTCTGGTCTTCTTGGTCCAGCCGCCCAAACCAGCGCCGGTCGTGCCTCGTGCTCCTGCCTCCCGTGGCCGGCTGCGATGCGACGGAGGCCTCACCGCCCCCTACTACTCCCACCGCTGGCCAGGCCATCCCTCTACTCACCCACACCCCCTGTTATTCTGCGGCGACAGCAGCCTCACACCGTAGCCGAACCAGTGAACCCTCGTACTCCTCTCTGCGCAGGCTTCCACTGCTGCGTCTTCCCCGGCTCCGCGTCGTCCCCTTCCTAGGCCTCGCTGTCGTCCAGACCACCACCTTGGTGCTCTCGGCGCGACGTGGTCAACGTGGTCAACGACCGACTTTCATCGGAAGAGTACTGTACGTGGAGAGGCTGACAGCTGGGTCCAGGCGGCCGCAAGGAAGTGCCACCTTATTACGCGCAAAATAATTATTCCTCCACCTTACAGTAGGGACCCACCGGATGGGCCACCTTATTTCGCGAAAAAATGTTCCCCCCCTGACTGCTCGGACCCACGGGACGGGCCAGCGTATTTCGCGAAAAAAACGCCCCCCCCCCCCCCCCCCCCCCCCGCTGTCAGCTCGGACCCACCAGAAGTGCCTCCTTATTACGCACAAAAAAAATGAATACTTCCCCTGCTAGTCGGGACCCACCATGGTGGGAGGCTGACTTGTGGGCCTACTAAGTTGACTGGGACGGGGGCCTTTGTCAACTTTAGTCAATATGAACGATTCTAGCTCCACTGACCGTACGATGTCCATCCAACGGCCGTAGTGCTTCTTCAACCTCTGGTCTTCTTGCTCCAGCCGCCCAAAGCAGCGCCGGTCGTGCCGCATGCTCCTGCCTCCCGTGGCCGGCTGTGCTGCCGCAGAGGCCTCACCACCCCTACTATTCCCACCGCTGGCCAGGCCCTGCGACGACGGCAGCCTCACACCGCAGCCGAACCAGTGAACCCTCGTACTCCTCTCCGCGCGCGCGGGCTTCCATTGCCGTGTCTTCCCCGGCTCCCCGTCGTCCCCTTCCTAGGCCTCGCCGTCGTCCACCGCCCTGGTGCTCTCGGCGCGGCGTGGTCAAAGTGGTCAAGGAACGACTTCCATCGGACATGGAATGTACGTGGAGAGGCTGACAGCTGGGTCCACGGCGGCAGCAAGGAAGTGCCTCCTTATTATGCGGAAAATAATGATTCCTCCACCTGACAGCAGGGACCCACCGGACGGGCCACCGTATTTCGTGAAAAAAACGTTCCCCCCTGACTGCTGGGACCCACCAGCTACACCTTCGCACGCAAGGAAGTGCGTCCGAGCAAAAAAAATGATTCGCCCCCCTGACTGCTGGGACCCACCAGCTACACCTTCGCACGCAAGGAAGTGCGTCCAGGAAAAAAAAAGAAAACCAAAACGATTCGCCCCCCTGACTGCTGGGACCCACCGGCCCCCCGACTGCTGGGACCCACCGGCCCCCCGACTGCTGGGACCCACCAGCTACATCTTCGCACGCAAGGAAGTGCGTGCGGGCAAAAAAATGATTCGCCCCCTGACTGCTGGGACCCACCAGCTATATCTTTGCAGGCAAGGAAGTGCCTGACAGTCAGGACCCACCTGGTCGAAGCGTACGTAGTGTTGTCATTCTGGTCACGAACGTGTACGTACATACTGGTCGATGTAGAGGCGCGCACATGTCGTAGTAGAGGCGCGCACGTAGCATGTACACGTACGTACAGCGGCCAGGGTTCAAGAAAGAAAATACGACCACGTATGTGTACATACGGGCGGGGTCTCGAACGCCTACTCGCGCATACGTACGGCGAGGGCTCGTGCACATGGCTGGGCCGGAACGGAAAAACAGCGTCGTCGTCATGTTCATGGGTCGGGACGGAATGCGTGGTCGTGTTCATCGGGAGGGCTTGGACGGAAGAGGCGATGTAAACGAGGCCTGGCGTACCGCACAACGGAGGAAACAGACCTCCTATGGTCGAAACGGGGGTCCTGTTGATCGGGAGGGGTGTGGCGTACCGCAAAACGGAGGAAACGGACTTGTGTTGGAGCGCTACGGTCGAAACAGGGGTCCTGTTCATCGGGAGGGGTGTGGCGTACCGCAAAACGGGACTCCATGGGATACTGTTCATCTCCACCGTCGACCCCCTCCAGCCTCCACGAGCTACTGTTCATCCACCGTCGACCTCCTCCAGCCTCCACGGGCTCCTGTTCATCCAGCCTCCACCGCGCGCTACTCCATCGGCTACTGTTCAACCACCCCTCCACCGTCTACTATTCATCCAGCCCTCCACACCACGGGGTCCTATTCAACCACCCCTCCACGGGCACCCCTCCATCGTCTACTGTTTATCCTGCCCTCCACACCACGGGTTCCTGTTCATCCACCCCTCCACGGGCACCCCTCCACCGTCTACTGTTCATCCAGCCCTCCACCACACCACGGGGTCCTGTTCATCCAGAGGCAACGCCACCGCTCACTGTTCATCCAAACCCCCCCGCAACGCTCACTGTTCATCCCATCGATCAACTTTAGTTAGCAGCAGTAGCGAAGGAATCGCTCGATCGGGTTCAGTTAACAGCCATCGATCGATCGCTCGGGTTCAGTAACGCGTAGCCTGCAGTGCAATCGCTCGGGTTCAGTTAGAGCCCAACGCCTCGCTCGGGTTCAGTTAGAGCCAACGCCTCGCACACACGCGCGTACGTGTACGAGAGAAACGCGCATCACTCGGCCCCCGACCTCCCATCGTAACCGGGAACTCCCCGAAATTTTCCTCCCCCTCGCTTCTACCACGGTTTTTTCCGTCATGGATGGCCCAAAGAATGTCATGCAGCTGCATTTCCGGCCCGCCCAGGACGAAAAGCCCATTTTCTGTCATGATTTTTTGTCATAGAAGTAGGAGCCCACCACATCTATGATGATATCGGGTTTTGTCACAATTATCGTCATAGAAGTGTCATATGTATGACAGAAAAAAATTTCGTTCGGCCCAAAATGTCACGGATGTGTCTTTTTTTTGTAGTGCCCCGCGCCACTTCACCGCTGCCCCGCCCCGCCGGAAGCCCCACCGGATCCGCCGCCGCCCGTCTTTTCCGGCTAAATGGTAGAACCGTTCGTTTTTTTATAAAACCCTAGATTCGTTTTTTAGAATCGGTTTGGTTTTTCTCGGTTTACTTGTTTAGCGGACGTTCGTCCATACGTTCGTTTTAACGAACGATGTTCATCAGTTAGCCGCAGACAGCGAACGTTCGTTCGTTAGCCTGTTCGTTTCGTTTTATTTTCCAGGGTTTTACGCGATTATTTTCGATCACAATTTCTGCCCCGATCTTCGTTTTAGTTTATCTTTTCGCTCGTTTATCCAAATCAGGTGAAAACAAGCGCCTAGATCTTCGTCTAGAAGCCCTCTTTCTGTTTAACCAACTTGAACAAGATTTTGGTATTGTAAAATTTGACTTTAGTCCAGATTAGTAAACGGATCTTGTTTCTTTCGTAGTTTGAGTTTCGTTGCTCCGTTTGATTTGATTCTTTTGCAAGCTGAAGTTCTTCAGTTGAACTTTATGGTTAGATCTTCTTATTTGAGCTTTACCCGTGCATCTTTGCTTGATTTCTTATGTATGTTATTGTTTGTTTACAATAGAATTCCCGAAGTGCGAAGCGTGCTACTACGTGTCACTAGGTTTTGCTGATCGTCAACAAGGCAAGTAACACATTGATCATACTCTTTTCATACCCAGTTTTTATGCATTAGTTGCAAGCCCTCAAACACTGCATGATTAGGATGTGATTAACTTGTGGGTTTTGTGAAGTAGTTGATGAGGTAGAACCTATTGCCCTTTTATTATCAAACCCTTGGGAGTTACTTCTACGTTATGCTTATATTGCCATGCTATGCTCGTAGACATGGATTGGGTTTGAGTGTATCCATGACAGATGTGATATTGTTAATTAATGGTTAACTTAAGGTGGCTAGTTAAATACACATCTGGGTGGATTGGTTGCGGGCACCTGGAGAATCCAGTGTTGGCCTTAAGGTGGCTACTTAAATACACATCTGGGTGGATTGGTTACGGGCACCTAGAGAATCACATCTGTCATGGATACACTCAAACCCAATCCACGCCTACGAGCATAGCATGGCAATATAAGCATAGCGTAGAAGTAACTCACAAGGGTTTGACAATAAAAGGGCAATAGGTTCTACCTCATCAACTACTTCCCAAAACCCACAAGTTAATCACATCCTAATCATGCAGTGTTTGAGGGCTTGCAACTAATGCATAAAAACTGGGTATGAAAAGAGTATGATCAATGTGTTACTTGCCTTGCTGACGATCCGCAAAACCTAGTGACTTGTAGTAGCACGCTTCGCACTCCGGAATTCTATCGTAAACAAACAATAACATACATAAGCAATCAAGCAAAGATGCACGGGTAAAACTCAAATAAGAAGATCTAACCAGAAAGTTCAACTGAAGAACTCCGGTTTGCAAAAAGAATCAAATCAAACGGAGCAACGAAACTCAAACTACGAAAGAAACAAGATCCGTTTACTAATCTGGACTAAAGTCAAATTTTACAGTACCAAAATCTTGTTCAAGTTGGTTAAACAGAAAGAGGGCTTCGAGACGAAGATCTAGGCGCTTGTTTCACCTAATTTGGATAAACGAGCGAAAAGATAAACTAAAACGAAGATCAGGGCAGAAATCACGATCGAAAAAAATCGCGTAAAAACCCTGGAAAAATAAAATGAAACGAACAGGCTAACGAACGAATGTTCGCTGTCTACGGCTAACTAACGAACAACATTCGTTAAAACGAACATACGGACGAACGTCCGCTAAACAACTAAACCGAGAAAAACCGAACCGATTCTAAAAAAACGAATCTAGGGTTTTATAAAAAAACCGAACGGTTCTACCGTTTAGCCGGAAAAGACCGGCGGCGGCGGATCCGGCGAGCGGCGGCTCCGGCGGGGCTTCCGACGGGGCGGGGGGTGGTGAAGCGGCACGGTGGCGGTGGAGTGGTGCGGGGCGGCGTGGGGTGGTGGTGAAGCGGCGCGGCGGCGGCTGCTTCGGCTACGGGGTAGCGCGACCATGTGGGGCTAGGGGGCGGTATTTAAGAGGGAAGGGGTAGGTGGTGGCGTGGGGGAGGTGGCAAGGCGGCGGGGCGAGGCGGAGTCGGCCACGGCGCGGTGGCGTACGGACGGCGGACTCCCACTCGAGGTCGGGGTGACGCAGCGCGTGGGAAAGCCCAGCCGATCCGAAGCAACTTTTTATAAAAAAACTGATTTCGTCGAAATAAAATCCAGGAAAATAAAATAAAAATCTAAAAATACCAAAACAAATTTTCACCGTCTAAATAGAATATTTAGAACAAAGTGAACATTTTCTTGGCCTAAAATGCAATTTTTGGAAAATGCATATTTTTCTAATTCAAATAAAATAGCAATAAAATCCAAATAAAATTGTTTATTTGATTTTAATATTTTCCCTCCAATATTCCTTTTATTTGGGAGAAGTCATATTATCTCCTCCCATATATTTTAATATGAAATATTTTCGGAGAGAAAAACAATTAAAACCAAAGTGATCCTTGTTTCGATATTTGATAAATTTTCAAATATGAGAAACATGAAATCCCCAGCTCTCTCCGTGGGTCCTTGAGTTGCTTAAAATTTCGAGGACCGCGAAACGAACGGCAATAAAATAGGATAAGCATGAATGACCTATGTATAACATTCCAAATTGAAAATTTGGGATGTTACAAACCTACCCCCCCCCCTTAAGATGAATCTCGTCCTTGAGATTCGGGTTGGCTAGAAAATATGTGTGGGTGTTCTTTGCGTAGATTATCCCCTCGTTCCCAGGTGGCTTCATCCTCGATATGGTGGCTCCACTAGACTTTGCAAAACTTGATAACCTTGCTGCGAGTAACTCGGCTGGCAACCTCGAGAATCTTTACAGGTTTCTCCTCATATGTCAAATCACTATCCAACTGAATTGCTTTCAGGGGTACTGTATCTCTCAGGGGTATATCGGCCATCTCTGCATGGCACTTCTTCAACTGGGGAACATGAAACACATCATGAACTCCTGACAGTCCTTCGGGTAACTCCAACTTGTAGGCAACCTCTCCCATGCGTTCCAAAATAATGTACTGTCCTACAAATCTCGGGGCTAACTTTCCCTTAACTCCAAAACGTTTAACTCCTCGTAGTGGTGACACACGGAGATATGCTCTGTCTCTGATTTCATAGACTACCTCCTTACGTTTTGAATCTGCATAACTCTTCTGCCTGGACTGAGCTACCTTCAGTCTATCTCGAATCAGCTTAACCTTCTCTTCTGACTCTTTAATCAAATCTGGTCCAAACAACTGACTGTCTCCAACTTCATCCCACATCAACGGTGTTCTGCACCTCCTTCCATACAAGGCTTCAAAAGGTGCCATGTTCAAACTGGCTTGGTAGCTGTTGTTGTATGAGAACTCCGCGTAGGGCAAATTATCATCCCAATTAGATCCATAATCTAGCACACAAGCTCTCAACATGTTCTCTAGAATCTGATTGACTCTCTCGGTCTGTCCATCTGTCTGCGGATGAAAAGTTGTACTGAACTCTAGCCTGGTACCCAAAGTCTGGTGCAGCTGGTGCCAAAACTTTGAAGTAAACTATGTTCCTCTATCTGATACAATAGTCCTTGGAACTCCGTGCAGACATACGATCCTGGTCATGTATATCTTGGCCAACTTCGCACTGGTATAGGTGGTTTTCACTGGGATAAAGTGAGCCACTTTGGTCAAGCGATCCACTACTACCCAGATAGAATTGTATCCCGACCGGGTCCTGGGTAATCCAGTGATAAAATCCATGCCAAGCTTATCCCACTTCCATTCGGGTATCGACATAGGTTGCAGTAATCTTGCTGGCTTCTGATGTTCTGCCTTCACTCTCTGACATACATCACATATGGCTACATACTCGGCAATGTTCTTCTTCATACCCGTCCACCAGAAATGCTCCTTCAAATCCAAATACACCTTGGTGTTTCCGGGGTGTATCGAGTATGGCGAGTCATGAGCCTCCTGAAGTATCAACTTCCCGATCTCCGCATTATTGGGCACGTAAACATGGTCCTCATACCACAAGGTGTCGTGCTCATCCTCACGAAAACCTTTGACTTTTCCTTCACTCATCTTCTCCTTTATTTCGGCAATTTCCTTGTCATCCTTCTGAGCTTCACGAATCTTTCCCAACAATGTAGATTGAACTTCCATCGCTGCAACATAACCTCTAGGAACAATCTCCAAACAGAGTTCCCTAAGATTGTCGGCTAATTCCTTTGGAAAACCTCCTGTTACTAAGGTATTAGCATAACTCTTCCGGCTCAAAGCGTCTGCTACGACATTGGCCTTCCCTGGATGATGGTGCAACTTCATATCAAAATCCTTTATGAGCTCCAACTATCTCCTCTGCCTGAGATTCAACTCCTTCTGCGTGAAAATGTACTTCAAACTCTTATGATCCGTGTACACATCACAATGATTTCCAATAAGAAAATGTCTCCAGGTCTTGAGGGCATGCACTACAGCTGCTAACTCCAAATCATGTGTGGCATAATTCAACTCATCCCATCGAAGTTGTCGTAAGGCATATGAAACAACTCTTCCGTCTTGCATAAGTACTCCTCCAAGTCCCAAGCGAGAGGCGTCGTAATACACTTGGAAATCCTTACATATATCTAGCAGAATCAGCACTGGGGCTGTAGTCAAACATTTTTTTAACTCCTGGAAACTTGCTTCACATTCTTCAGTCCAGTGGAACTTGGTGTCCTTCTTCAACAATGCCGTCATAGGCTTCGCAATCTTGGAGAAATTCTCAATAAATCTCTGATAATATCCCGCGAGTCCTAGAAAACTACGGATCTCTCCAACTGAGGTGGGTGCCAACCACTCAGTGGCTGACTGAACCTTAGTAGAGTCTACTTCTATACCTTCTCCTAGTATAACATGTCCAAGGAATCCAACTTCCTTCAACCAAAACTCACATTTGCTGAACTTGGCGTATAACTGATGTTCCCTTAGCTTCTCGAGAACTAAACGCAAATGCTCCTTATGCTCCTCTTCATTCTTCGAGTATACCAAGATATCATCAATGAACACCACGACAAACTTATCCAAGAACTCCATAAATACTTTGTTCATCATGCTCATGAAATAGGAAGGGGCATTAGTCAGTCCAAATGACATAACCGTATACTCATATAACCCATACCGGGTGGTGAAAGCTATCTTAGGTATATCATGTTCTCGAAACCAAGTTGTTCCAAGAGAGCAACAAAGTGCTTCTTGGATTTACCCTTGAGCTTACTCATAAAAGACTCAAATTCATTTTCCTCCTCCTTCGCCCCCTAACTTTCATCAATGAAATCCATCAAGGAAGGATTAGTAGTGATTGTAGTTTTGATGTTGGGGGTTACCTTGTTGATGGCTTTAGCCATGAGGTACTTAGCGGTGATGTTCTTGTTGGGTGAATCAAAGAGGGACACCCGTGGAGTTGTTGCAATGGCGACGGAGGCCATGGAAACCGTCTCACCATCTTCATCATCGTCATCATCCTCATTGTACTCTTCTTGTGCTACCAACCCCTTGGGAGGAGTCTTCTTGGTGACGTTGTTCTTGTTGGGGAAGGACTTGGCCTTGTCTTTTCAGATAAGCTTGCCACCATTGTCTTCTCTCTTCTCGCATGGGCAATCCACAACAAAGTGACTCACATTGCCACAATTATAGCATGTCCTCACACGTTGCTTGCCCTTGGCGCCACTTGAGTTGTTCTTGTTGAAGTTGGGCCTTGAATTCTTCTTGCTCCAAAATTGTCGTGAAGCGAGAGCCATGTGCTCATGATAGGAATATTTGGTATCTTCGGGGAAACTCTCCTCTTATTCCTCTTCACCCTCTTCTTCCACATTAGCCTTGGCCTTCAAAGCAAGGTTGGGTTTCTTTGATCGTTGAGAATGCAACACCGCATTGTCGGCGGTCTTGTCCAAGATCCTCATTGCAACAAACTCATCCAACACTTCACTTGAGGACAAGGCGTGAAAGTCTGGCCTTTGATAGATGACGGAGGACATGGCCTTATGGTAGGGCATCATGGCCTTGAGAAACTTGCGCTTGATCCAATTTTCATCTGTATCCTTGCTCCCATGATCTCAGAGAGAGATCGCGAGAGTGGTTAATCTTCGGTAAAGCTCCCGAGGTTCTTCATCTTCAATCATTGCAAACTCATCGGCTTCATCTCGCACCACCTCAAATTTTGAGCGTTGAATGCTTGCGCTTCCCTTGTAAATGGAAACAACATGTTGCCATGCTTCCTTGGCCACGGTGAAAGGTTGGAGGTGCGCAATATCTTCGGGAGGAATGGATTCTTGGAGAATAAAGAGAGCAGACTCGTTGAATTGATGATCCATAGCTTCTCTAGGAGTGAAGTTTCTTGGGTCGTGCGGGTAGAAACCTTGCTCAATAATTCTCCAAAGATTAGTAGAACTATGATTTAAATGACGTTTAAAGCGATACACCCAAGAGGTAAAATCCGCATTTTTCAAAAGCTTAGGAGGAGGACCAACATGATTCATATGCATGGAGGGAAACGGTCCTCCATAAGTAAGTGGAGGTTTAACATGGGAAAAGATGTCACTCCCACTTCTACCACTAGGAAAAGGAACTTGATCACTAGTAGCTTCCCCCCTTATTGGAGTTAGCATCCGTCACCTTGTTAGCGGGGTCAACCACTTCCAAAGGTGCGGTGGATAATTTAAGGCCTTCAAGAAATTCCTTAAACATGCCTTTAACCTCGGTCGTCATGGAGGTTTTCAATGTTTCCAAAGCCGCATTGAACTCTTCACGAGAGACCGAGGATCCCCCATCGACCGCAGACAAGGTGGGACTCGCATCGGAGTGCTCCTCCACCTCATCTGTGGTGCCAACCATACTCTTCAGATGGCAAAGTCCTTAATAAAAAGACGACGCTCTGATACCAATTGAAAGGATCGATATGGTTGACTAGAGGGGGGTGAATAGGCACCTAACAATTTTTAGCTTTTCTTTACCAAATTAAACTTAGCATCAAAATAGGTTGTCTAGATATGCAACTAGATGAGCAACCTATATGATGCAACAACAACAAGCACACAAGCAAGCAAGGGATACAACACAATATAAGCTTGCACAAGTAAAGGTAAGAGATAACCAAGGGTGGAGCCGGTGCAGACGAGGATGTGTTACCAAAGTTCCTTCCCTTTGAGAGGAAGTACGTCTCCGTTGGAGCAGTGTGGAGGCACAATGCTCCCCAAGAAGCCACTAGGGCCACTGTATTCTCCTCACGCCCTCACACAATGCGAGATGCCGTGATTCCACAATTGGTGCTCTTAAAGGCAGCGACCGAACCTTTACAAACAAGGTTGGGGCTATCTCCACAACTTAATTGGAGGCTCCCAACGACACCACGAAGCTTCACCACAATGGAATATGGCTCCGCGATGACCTCAACTGTCTAGGGTGCTCAAACACCGAAGAGTAACAAGATCCGCAAAGGATTAGTATGGGGAATCAAATTTCTCTTGATGGTAGTGTAGATCGGGGCCTTCTCAACCAATACCTAGAGAATCAACAAGTTTGATTGGCTAAGGAGAGAGATCGGGCGAAAATGAAGCTTTGAGCAACAATGGAGCTTGGGGAGAGAAGAGGTGGTCTTCTTGGGAAAGAAGACCCCTTTTATATAGTGGGTGAAAAGATCCAACCGTTATCCCCTTACTCAGCCCGCGCGGCGCGGTACTACTGCACACAGCCGTGGTACTACCGCAAAGGGTTGCAGTACGACCGGTGTGGTGAGCGGTACTACCGCTTGCGCGGTAGATACCAGACGAGGGCCTATTGCATAGGGCAATGAGCGGTAGAACCGCCTACCGCCGGAGCGGTACTACCGCGCGCCCCCACGACACTACTGTAGGCTCAACTGGCGCTGGAAGTGCACGTAATAAATAAATTACTTCCGTAACTACTTCCGCAGAGTTCGGAGTGGTGCAAAAATCTGGCACGGTACTACCGCGTAGGAGCGGAAGTAAAAAATTACATCCGCACCTACTTCCGCACGCTTCATCGTCAGGGCTGGAGGCAGCGGTACTACCGCTCGCCAGGAGCGGTACTACCGCTCAACTTAGCGGTACTATCGCGCGCCTCTGCGGTACTACTGCTCTCTTAGCAGTACTACCGCACGCCACAAAGTCTTTAGCATTTGGAAGCCTTCATATCGCAGAGACATGGATAAACGTAAGGTGCTTCATCAAAGTGAAGGAAAGGTGGTGCAAAGGAACATATGTGTACGTGTTGATTCCGCCCTAACCTTTCCGAAGCGGACCCCCTCTTAATAGTACGGCTTTCCTACGACCCAAATCCACCGAAAAGAAATGTAGAGAACCGTCGTCTTCGATAGGCTCCGAGGGGCACCGAATCGTCTTGTGTCTAGACATGAGATATCCGAAATGCTCAATGCACACGATTAGTCCGCAACTGCACTGTCATCAATCATCAAAACCACATAGGAGAAATATGCCCTTACACTAAGCCCGAGGGTCTATGGCGGTGGCGGGGGATCTCCTCTCTCTCGCGACTCCAGGATGGGGCGGACCCCAAGGCGTGTGGTGGCGCGGCCGATCTGTGATCTGTGGCGCGACGGATGGCCGCGGCAGGCGGCGGGAGGCCGACCCGTCCTCGGACGATGATGGCTTGGCGTGGCGGGCGGCCTAGTCACAGGTGGCGGCCAGGGTTGCGGGTGCAACGGCTGGCCCTTCGGAAGGCGGCGACGGGTGTGGTCGGCGGCAGCCGACTTGGCTGCGGTGGCGTGCATGCTGCCTTCAGATCGGCGATGGCGGCGTGGAGGCCTGGTGGTCTCGTCGGTGGCACCTCCGATCAGATCTGTTCTGACCGGTGCAGCCGACGGCGGTGGTTATCTCTTCCGTCAGAGGTGGTCCGCCTGAGGCTGGGTGTTCGGATCTCGGGATCCGTCATCTAGTACCGGCTGCGAGTAGGGGAGACGTAGTTGCCGATGATCCAACGGCGGCGTTCTGCGTCGTTACCCTGATGAAGGCATCGTCATGTAATTACTGTCGACCCACTCGTACTGCTCCGGGGGAAACCGTAGGATCTGGTCTTCCAGATCGGACGATGATAACATTGCGGTGTCGTTTCTCTCTTGGGAGCATCGTTTGTGGAGCAGCGCTGGAAATTAGAGGCAGGAGGTGGAGCGGCTTCGTCTTGCATGTAGCTTCGGTGAAAATGTCAAATCATGTCTGGCCGGCAGGTGCTTTGTCATGCCTGTTCGGCAGGTGCTACGCACGACAAATCTTCCAAAGACTTCAAGCTATGTCGGCTGGTGATACTTGGTGGCATGATGCTAAGGTGTATCGGCGGCGACTGCGACGTGCCCAACAGTTCGCGCGCAGGGAGGTGGTGCCGTTTGGCACCGTGGTGGCGTCGACGGTAGCTAGACCGGGCAAGGTTGATGCGTCAGTTCAGCTCTAAAGATGGACTGGTGGCAGTTGGCGGCGGCGGCCTCTGAGAGCGCGCCGGACCAGTGTGTGCCCTATACCCGGCAAGTGGCTTGGTTGTGGCCTTAGGTCTTAGATATTAGGTTTGGCTGCGAGGTCTGTTTGGTATTAGGCTCATACTATCAGCATCCCTGTATCAACTGAATAGGAGTAGCGACAGTTGTTGTCTAGAGGATGGATTTAGACTTACTGTTGTATTTCTTTATAAGGTCTTTGTGAATAATTAATAAAATGATAGACGATGAATTTAGATTTACTGTTGTATTTCTTTATAAGGTGTTTGTGAATAATTAATAAAATGACTACATGCATCGCCTATATGCAAAGGGCGGGGTTCTCTTTCTTTAAAAACAACTCTGGGCGACACACATTGCTCCCAAACAATCTTCCATAGAGAATGAGGACCCATTAGTACCACATACAACCGTTCCCTTACCGCCATCCCGGAGGTTTCTGGAATGCGAGGTGACCCAACCTCCCAAGTCACACATGTCATCAACAGCCGGCGTTTTTCAACACGCGCAGCCGTCTCAACGACCAAGCCATACGAGACCCGTCTCTTTCACGCGGTAATGGATCGCCACTTTCTTTCTCCTCGTCTTGCCTTGATCCTGTCCTGGCCAACGACGAGGCTCCCCACAATTCCCTCCTCCTGCGAACGCATGGTATCCCAAGAAACCAAGAAACAGAGCAAGAAATATCATAGAGGGAGCAGAGTACAGAGAGAGAAAGAGGGATAAGCGCTTGCTTGCTGGGAGAGCCATGGATGAGATCATGAACAAGATGGGCTCCTACTGGCTGGGGCAGAGGGCCAACAAAGAGATGTCGTCGGCCGGTGACGACATCGAGGTCCGTGCATGAGACACCGTCTCATCAATCTTCTGTTCTGTTCTGTTGTCGCACCATATTTCCCCTGATTATTGTTTGGTCATGGTATTGTTTCTGTTCTCGCTAGCATGTTTTCCTTCTGGTTTTAGATCGATCCTGGCTGGACCGCCATGTGATACTTTTGGTTCGACGTTCAAGCTCGCTATAACAAATTTGAAATCCGACTCTGATAATTAAGATCTATGATTCGATGTATTCCTCTGGCTGATGATCTATTGGTGGTGCAGTCGCTCTCAACCAGTGTCGGGGACGGAGCAAAATGGCTGGTAAACAAGCTCAAGGGTAAGATGCAGAAGCCGCTGGCGGAGCTGCTCCAGGAGCACGACCTTCCGGCGGGGTTGTTCCCGCGGGAGGCCACCAACTACGAGTTCGAGCCGGAGACGCGGCGGCTGACGGTGCACATCCCGGCGGTCTGCGAGGTCGGCTACAGGGACGGCTCCGAGCTGCGTTTCGACACCACGGTGACCGGCACGCTGGACAAGGGCAGCCTGACGGGGGTGGAGGGCCTCAAAGCCAAGGTGCTCGTCTGGGCCAGGGTCACCGCCGTCAAGGCCGACGCCGCAAAGGTCTACTTCGCCGTAGGCATCAAGAAGTCGCGCAGCCGCGAGGCATACGAGGTCGTCAGAGGCGCCATCACCGTCGACGAGTTCTAGATTCTAGTCGCGCGCTCGCCGAGATGATTATTCTACCGAAATAATTGATCATGTGCTTACACTACCTGCTGTAAGAGGAAGATGCTTGTAAATGGGGATTCATAATTCGGTTTTGCAGCTCATATGGTTTCTGTGTGAAGCTCGATGCGCAGTAGGGCAGTGGCCAATCGGCATCGACGTGCACAAGAGGATGATTCAACCAAAAAAAAACTTGCACCAGCCGGGAATCGAACCCGGGTCTGTACCGTGGCAGGGTACTATTCTACCACTAGACCACTGGTGCTTGCTGGTTAAATTTTAGTAACATTTAGTTTTTATATTAAAAATAATGCATCCACCAAATACGCAACCGCACACATCCGATCGGAAATGGATCGCCGACGTTCACAGCTTGTGTGCAGGGCGTATGATCAACCTGTACTTGCCGTCTTTTGCGAGATCATGCGGATTTGGACCAGCAAGAACACATATATCACTTTTTTTTCCGGATGAAAACTCTGTATTACTCAATCACAATTACTCAATCACAATGTTATTAAAATCTGTTGGAGCTAACTCAAGTGCACCAGGAGACTAAAAACCAAGCCATGGTTCTGCCATCTGGCAAAATTGAGCGCCGCTATAAAGATGACACTGTCCGGCCGATTTTGAGACGATGCTATTCATCCAACCATGCATGGTGAGGAGCAAGTGTCACACGGCCGCTGGATCAGGTGTCGTCTGAAAATCGTTCACCGAGTGTCGGCGCAGAGTAGTTCCAGGCAAAATTTGCTAGGCAATCGCTAACCTTGTTCTTACTACTCGTACGAGACTACATGAGTAGTACATTTTTCATGGAGTGACATCAAGTACGTAATTTTCTTTATGATAGGGGCATACATCAATCTGTCGAGGTCACATGCATTACTAAGAAAAAGCCTAACAACAGTGCGGGTTTTAGGTATAGCAGTAGCGCAGGGTCCCGCGCTACTGATACGGCGCTACAGCTAACCTGTAGCAGCAGCGCAGGGACGTGTCTGCCCGCGCTATTGCTATACAAACGTAGCAGCAGCGAACAGTATGGAAGCACGCTACTGCTAATAGCTCTAGCGCTTTTTATTAGACCGCGCTGCTGCTAGTGGCACGCTACCGCTAACTTTTCTCCACTCGCTACTGCTATTTTTTTCTGCATATTTGTTTTGTATTTGAACAGGCTTTATACAAGAATCTTTAGCATATCACACACATACAAATGTAACCATAGCATCAAATCATGTCATCATCATAATCATCATCCAACACAAAATGGTCTCTCGTCATCATCTCGAAAATAGCGATACAAGTCTCGATTACTTGCAACTACATCATCATCCATCTAAACAATGATATACGAAAGAAGAGCTATCACTATGAGTGAGAGTGAAACTATGCAGTACATGAATTCGTATCCCTCTCTCGCATTAGCGTGAACCTAAACTAACTACTGGCTGTCGCTCGGAAACCGAAAACCGGTACACCTGGGGCCTGACACTCCGGCCACTCGTCGTATACTCCTGGCGTTGCACTTCTTCGCCATCGATGATCTATGCACCTGCATCGTCACATGAGTCGATGATATGCAACATACATAGTTGAGCAACAAAAAGAGACAGACTTGGCAAAAATAGAAGCAACGTATCATAAGCATAAATAACAAAGTTCATCGTACCCAAAATGCCCTAACCAGAGTGATCTTCGCTAGTTGAGGAGGACGGTTTAATTACATCATAAATAAAGTTTCGTCGTGCATAACTCAAAGTTTCGTCATCCAGAAAGTATGGACTAAACGGACACATTGTCATATATCGACAATCACTCCAACATGTCGTTCCATCCATCCAAGTCAGGGAGATAGTCCCCGAGCTTAGTGAAAGGCTTCATGTCGAGACGTTGAGCGGCTACGCGTGTTCGGACTTCTTCCCACGACATTTGCCCTTCCTCGTAGAACAGACCTGTTTTGTCGAGGACCTCCTTCATGATGACTTGGGAAAGTTCATGCTGGATGTGATAGAACTCAGCTTGAAGTCGATGATCTGGGATATCTCCTACGTTCTTTGCCCATTGCAGAATATGGGCATCGCCGGATTTAGGTGACATGCAAAGGTCCTGATGATCCCGTCTGTACTCCAGCATGTGGTATAGGACATAGAATCCATCACTAAGAGAATCACTCGGTTGCTGGATGCAGTAGAAGTCGGTCTTATGGCCGAATGCGGGCCTGCCGTCCCTTTTCTTCTTGTCCTTGACCTCTCCACCCCGTACGCCGTAGTAAAACATAGCACTGTCGAGAACAGACTTGATGTGGGTGTAATCCTTTTTGTTCATGTTCTTCGACGAGTCCAAGTAAAGAGCCTGGGAGTATCGGGGGTAAAGGATGATGAGGACGGCGCACCCGCCGCTACGCAAAATAAGTACACCTCAAATTAATTAGCCTCCACTATGCAAATGAATGATTGAAATCGAAGGAAGGATATCCGCGCGGATGACTTACATGGGATGATAAGGCACAAGAATCGCCTCCTTGTCCTTATTAGCGACCATGAATTCGACGATGTAGTCCCTTGCGTATTCACGGTGCTCTGCGCAACCTGCCAAGAAGCCATCGTGCGTGTAGTACGGGTCAACGACACACATATAAGGTATCTGCTCAATCCCGATGATGTAGTTCATGTACAAGGCATAAAGGCGGACAAACGTAAAATCCAGCTTCTTCAAGTGAAACATGTCGAAGATGTAATCGAATCGAAGGAAGAACTTGTCCACGCGGCATGAGTGGATGTACGAGCTTTTCCGCGGCACATTAACCACATAGAGTGGGTATCCTGGATTTTCCGAGGCGATGAGGCTTTTCTCTCACCGCATCACATCCTCATGAAGTCCCCTTAGATTGCCGTGTGTGGCCTCCAATGCCGCCTTAGGTAGGATTGGTTCACCGGCGACATGCCATTTTGCTGCATCGGGGATAGGTATACGGTCTTTAACCCGAGGCTGCGGAGGTAGTTGGATCATAGAAGCAGCTTTGTTGCCTTTCCTCCGTCTCTTCCTATGCTTCTTTCCTACTGGAAGTTCGTATATAATATGTTTAGCCTCCGGAGGCAGCAATTCATGCACCGACTCATGACGCTCAAACCCTGAGTACTCATCATAGGCGCCAGTATTGAGATACTGTTCAGTGTTATCGTCATCCTCATCCTCATCTATGGCGACGTGATCAATGACTAATGGAGCCTCTTCCTTGATACGTCTCCAACGTATCTACTTTTTCAAACACTTTTGCCCTTGTTTTGGACTCTAACTTGCATGATTTGAATGGAACTAATCCGGACTGACGCTGTTTTCAGCAGAATTGCCATGGTGTTATTTTTGTGCAGAAATAAAAGTTCTCGGAATGACCTGAAAATCAACAGAGATTATTTTTGGAACATATATAAAAAATACTGGCAAAAGAATCAAGGCCAGGGGCCCACACCCTATCCACGAGGGTGGGGGCGCGCCTACCCCCCTGGGCGCGCCCCCTGCCTCGTGGGCCCCTGGTGCTCTTCCGATCTCAACTCCAACTCTATATATTCATGTTCGGGGAGAAAAAAATCGGAGAGAAGGATTTATCGCGTTTTACGATATGAAGCCGCCGCCAAGCCCTAAACTCTCTCAGGATGGCTGATCTGGAGTCCGTTCGGGGCTCCGGAGAGGGGAATCTGTCGCCATCGTCATCATCAACCTTCCTCCATCACCAATTTCATGATGCTCACCGCCGTGCGTGAGTAATTCCATCGTAGGCTTGCTGAACGGTGATGGGTTGGATGAGATTTATCATGTAATCGAGTTAGTTTTGTTAGGGTTTGATCCCTAGTATCCACTATATTCTGAGATTGATGTTGCTATGACTTTGCTATGCTTAATGCTTGTCACTAGGGCCCGAGTGCCATGATTTCAGATCTAAACCTATTATGTTTCATGAATATATGTGAGTTCTTGATCCTATCTTGCAATTCTATAGTCACCTATTATGTGTTATGATCCGTTAACCCCAAAGTGACAATAATCGGGATACTTACTGGTGATGACCGTAGTTTGAGGAGTTCATGTATTCATTATGTGTTAATGCTTTGGTCCGGTACTCTATTAAAAGGAGGCCTTAATATCCCTTAGTTTCCAATAGGACCCCGCTGCCACGGGAGGGTAGGACAAAAGATGTCATGCAAGTTCATTTCCATAAGCACGTATGACTATATTCGGAATACATGCCTACATTACATTGGTGAACTGGAGCTAGTTCTGTGTCACCCTATGTTATAACTATTGCATGAGGAATCGCATCCGACATAATTATCCATCACTGATACGTCTCCAACGTATCTATAATTTTTGATTGTTCCATGCTATTATATTATCAACCTTGGATGTTTTATATGCATTAATATGCTATTTTATATGATTTTTGGGACTAACCTATTAACCTAGAGCCCAGTGCCAGTTTATGTTTTTTTCCTTGTTTTTAACTATCGCAGAAAAGGAAAATCAAACGGAGTCCAATTGACCCGAAACTTCACGGAGATCATTTTTGGACCAGAAGAAGCCCATGGAGTACCGGAGGTGGGCCAGAAGAGTCCCGAGGCCACCACGAGGGTGGGGGCGCACCCTACCCCTAGGCGTGCCCCCTGCCTCGTGGCCGCCTCGTGGCCCCCCTGACCGACTTCTTTCGCCTATATATATCCATATACCCTAGAAACATCGGGGAGCACAATAGATCAGGAGTTCAGCCGCCAGAAGCCTCTGTAGCCACCAAAAACAAATCTAGACCCGTTCCGGCACCCTGCTGGAGGGGGGAATCCCTCTCCTGTGGCCATCTTCATCATCCCGGTGCTCTCCATGACGAGGAGGGAGTAGTTCACCCTCGGGGTTGAGGGTATGTACCAGTAGCTATGTGTTTGATCTCTCTCTCTCTCGTGTTCTTCACGTGGAACGATCTTGATGTATCACGAGCTTTGCTATTATAGTTGGATATTATGATGTTTCTCCCCCTCTACTCTCTTGTGATGAATTGAGTTTTCCCTTTGAAGTTATCTTATCGGATTGAGTTTTTAAGGATTTGAGTACACTTGATGTATGTCTTTCATGTGCTTATCTATGGTGACAATGGGATATCACGTGATCCACTTGATGCATGTTTTGGTGATCAACTTGCGAATTCCGTGACCTCATGAACTTATGCATAGGGGTTGGCACACGTTTTCGTCTTGACTCTTCGGTAGAAACTTTGGGGCACTCTTTGAAGTTCTTTGTGTTGGTTGAATAGATGAATCTAAGATTGTGTGGTGCATATCGTATAATCATACCCATAGATACTTGAGGTGACATTGGAGTATCTAGGTGACATTAGGGTTTTGGTTGATTTGTGTCTTAAGGTGTTATTCTAGTACGAACTCTATGATAGATTGAACGGAAAGAATAGCTTCGTGTTATTTTACTACGGACTCTTGAATAGATCGATCAGAAAGAATAACTTTGAGGTGGTTTCGTACCCTACAATAATCTCTTTGTTTGTTCTCCGCTATTAGTGACTTTGGAGTGACTCTTTGTTGCATGTTGAGGGATAGTTATATGATCCAATTATGTTATTATTGTTGAGGGAACTTGCACTAGTGAAAGTATGAACCCTAGGCCTTGTTTCAACGCATTGCAATACCGTTTATGCTCACTTTTACCATTAGTTACCTTGCTGTTTTTATATTTTCAGATTACAAAAACCTTTATCTACTATCCATATTGCACTTGTATCACCATCTCTTCGCCGAACTAGTGCACCTATACAATTTAATATTGTATTGGGTGTGTTGGGGACACAAGAGACTCTTTGTTATATTGTTGTAGGGTTGCTTGAGAGAGACCATCTTCATCCTACGCCTCCCACGGATTGATAAACCTTAGCTCATCCACTTGAGGGAAATTTGCTACTTTCCTACAAACCTCTGCACTTGGAGGCCCAACAACGTCTACAAGAAGAAGGTTGTGTAGTAGACATCAATCACCGATCCATTGCCTACGAGCTTTTCATATATTGATCTTCGCTTATTTACTTTTTCGTTGCTACTGTTACAATCACTATAAAACCAAAACTGCTATCATTACTTTTGCCACTGTTACCACTACTATCATATTAGTTTGCTAATAAATACCTTGCTGCAGATATTAAGTTTCCAGGTGTGATTGAATTGACAACTCAGCTGCTAATACTTGAGAATATTCTTTGGCTCCCCTTGTGTCGAATCAATAAATTTGGGTTGAATACTCTATCCTCGAAAACTGTTGCGATCCCCTATACTTGTGGGTTATCAAGACTATTTTCTGGCGCTGTTGCCGGGGAGCATAGCTCTATTCTTTGAGTCACTAGGGATTTATATCTACTAGTCACTATGAAGAACTTGAAAGATCAAAGAACCAAGATTTTCCCTCAACTACGAGGGGAGGTAAGGAACTGCCATCTAGCTCTGCACTTGATTCACCTTCTGTTTTGAGTAAACTTGTGACACCCACACCTGCTATTCATTCTGATATGTCGCATGTTATTGATGATGCCACTTCTGCTTTGCATGATACTTATGATGAAACTATTTCTACGCTTGATAATACTGTGCCACTAGGTGAATTTCTTGATGAATAACTTGCTAGGGTAAGAGAGATTGAAATTATTGAAACTGATAATATTGATGAAATTGATGATGAAGATTCTCCACCTAGATATGAATTGCATGTTGTGCCTGAGGGTTATGTTATGGATGAAGAAACTGCTAGAGACTTCTTAGCTTGCAATGATAGACCTGATCTTAAGAAATTATTAGCTAAGCTTAAAGAAAAGTCTTTGAATGCTAGAATGAAATATGACCCTTCTTTTGCTACTTCACCTATCTTTATTACTGATAAGGATTATGATTTCTCTGTCGATCCTGAGTGAATTACTTTGGTTAAATCTGATCCTTTCTATGCCTATGAATCTAAAACTGTTGTGGCACATCTTACTAAATTAAATGATATAGCCACCCTGTTTACTCATGATGAGAAAACTCGCTATTATTTTATCCTTAAGTTGTTTCCGTTCTCATTAAAGGGCGATGCTAAAACATGGTTTAATTCTCTTGATCCTGGTTGTGTGCGTAGTCCCCAGGATATGATTTATTACTTCTCTGCTAAATATTTCCCCGCTCATAAGAAACAAGCTGCTTTAAGGGAAATATATAATTTTGTGCAAATTGAAGAAGAGAGTCTCCCACAAGCTTGGGGGAGGCTTCTCCGATTACTTAATGCTTTGCATGATCATCAACTCAAGAAAAATGAAATACTTGATATCTTTTATAATGGACTAACCGATGCTTCCAGAGACCACCTGGATAGTTGTGCTGGTTGTGTTTTCAGGGAAAGAACTGTTGATCAAGCTGAATTGCTATTGAATAATATGTTGAGTAATGAAAATGATTGGACACTTCCTGAACCAACTCCTAAGCCAACTCCGAAGAAAATGGGTATTCTATTTCTCAGTCCTGAAGATATGCAAGAGGCAAAGAAATCTATGAAATAAAAAGGTATTAAAGCTGAAGATGTTAAGAATTTACCACCTATTGAAGAAATACATGGTCTTGATAACCCGACACAGGTAGTAAAGGTAAATTCTCTCTATAGATTTGATGAAGGTGATATTCCTTGTTATAAGTCCGCTTGCCAATGCTTATATGAGTTTGATAATTTTATTATTAAACAAGAAAACTTCAATGCTTATGTTGGTAGACAATTGAAACGTAATGCTGATATGCTTGAACACTTGAGTGATTATACATCTAGAGTTAAAGGTGAACATAAAATTATTAGTAAACATGCTTCTATGGTTACCACTCAAGTAGAACAAGTACTTAAGGCTCAGAATGATTTGCTCAATGAATTAAATAATAAGAAAAATGATAATGCTGTTAGAGTTATGACTAGAGGGGGTAAAATGACTCAGGAACCGTTGTATCCTGAGGGCCACCCTAAGAGAATTGAGCAAGATTCTCAAAGAACTAATGTTGATGCACCTAGTTCTTCTAAGAAGAAGAAAAAGAAAAATGATAGGACTTTGCATGCTCCTAGTGAACCTGTTGTTGACACACTTGAGAATGCCAATGATATTTCTATTTCTAATGCTGAAACACAATCTGTTAATGAACATGAACCTAGTGATAATGTTAATGATGATGTTCATGTTGATGCTCAACCTAGCAATGATAATGATGTAGAGATTGAACTTGTTGTTGATCTTGATAACCCACAATCAAAGAATCAAGGTTATGATAAGAGAGACTTTGTTGCTAGGAAGCACGGTAAAGAAAGAGAACCATGGGTTCAGAAACCCATGCCTTTTCCTCCTAAACCATCCAAGAAAAAGGATGATGAGGATTTTGAGAGCTTTGCTGAAATGATTGGACCTATCTTTTTGCGTATGCGTTTGACTGATATGCTTAAAATGAACCCTTATGTTAAATACATGAAAGATATTGTTACTAATAAAAGAAAGATACCGAAAGCTGAAATTTCCACCATGCTTGCTAATTATACTTTTAAGGATGGAATACCAAAGAAACTTGGAGATCCAGGAGTACCAACTATACCATGCTCCATTAAAAGAAACTATGTTAAAACTGCTTTATGTGATCTTGGAGCCGGTGTTAGTGTTATGCCTCTCTCTTTATATCGTAGACTTGATTTGAATAAGTTGATACCTACTGAAATATCTTTGCAAATGGCCGATAAATCAACTACTATACCTGTCGGTATATGTGAGGATGTGCCTGTTGTGCTTGCAAACGTTACTATTCTAACGGACTTTGTTATTATTGATATTCCCGAGGACGATAGTATGTCGATTATCCTTGGTAGACCCTTTTTGAATACTACAGGGGCTGTTATTGATTGCAACAAAGGCAATGTCACTTTTCATGTAAATGGTAATGAGCATACAGTACACTTTTCGAGGAAATGACCTCAAGTCCACAGTATCAATTCGATTGGAAAATTTTCAACAATCACTATTGGAGGTTTTGAATTTCCTCTTCCTATTGTCAAGAAGAAATATGATATTCTTATTATTGGGGATGTGCATATCCCAGTTGAGGTAACCTAGTGTTATTCGAAATTTCTCCGGTTTCATGCGATTTGGAATGAGTTTGTTAACAAGACTTGATCAACCTTGTTAGTGGATTCCTTTTGATGAGCATGAGATGGATTAAGCTAGAAAGCACAACCTTCTGTACCCTCTTTTTACTTTCTGTTATTTATATTAAATAAAGCAAAAATAGTATTTTCTGTCTATTTTCTGAATTATCCTTGCAATAAAAAATACCCCAAAAATAAAAGTTCTCCAAATGCCCTAAAAATGAAATATGATTTTTTCCAGAATATTTAAGAATTATTGGCACTGAGAACACATCAGGGGGACCCACCGTGTGCCCATAGGGTGGAGGGCGCGCCCTACCCCCATGGGCGCGCCCCCTGCCTCGTGGACCCCATGTGGGTCCCCTCCACTTATCCTTGCACCCACACACTTCGTCTTGCTCCAGAAAAAAATCATCCACCAGCTCAAACCCGAGTGCTTGCTCATCTTGCTGCCATTTTCGATCTCCTTGCTCAAAGCTCCATTCACAAAACTGCTTTGGGGGATTGTTCTTCGGTATGTGACTCCTCCAATGGTCCAATTAGTTTTTGTTCTAGTGCTTTATTTATTGCAAATTTTTGCTGCTTAGGTGACCCTATTCTTGAGATTGCATGTCAAATTTATGTGGTCAAAAGTAGTTTTAATGCATGATATAATCCCTAGGCACTTGTAGGAGTAGTTGCTATCAATTTTGTTGAGTTTGGTTCACTTTTATTTTAAGTTACTAAAAATTTCAGAAATTTTCAGAAAAAGATGAAGAGATTCTTGAGGGGCTCATCGAGCCGAAGCTCTAAGGATAAGCAAAGTGAATAAAATAAGAAGCCCAAGTATAATCTTCCTCGTGCTGTAGAGGTTCAGCCGTGTGAATGTCCTTGTGATGAGTTCTTGAGAGAAGCCGGGATTCATGAAGACTTCTATTATTTGGCTGAGAATGCAGGCCTCACCGACTTCCTCCACGACCAGCGCGAACAGTATCTCTTATTCACCAATATTTTTGTGCAAAATTTTCATTTCCATGCTGGGAGATCACCACCTTCGGTGGAATTTTATTTATATGATGAGCATAAGGAGATGTCGCTTTATGATTTTTGCCGGGTGTGTAGGATACCCTTTGAGGGCAGCATAGAGGAACCACATCGTAATGATGTGGAGGGATTTATTGATATGATTGCTGTAGGGGAAACGAGGAAAGTTTCCGATGCAAGAATCACCAGCATACACTTTCCTGTTCTATGATACTTTGCAATATTTGCTAGTAGATGCTTAATTGGTCGCGGGAACTGTGGAAATCTTAGTGCCCTGATATTGTTATTTTGCGCCATGCTTTGTTTCGTGATGCTACTTTTAGTTTAGGCGCTATTGTTGCTAAAAGGTTAAATCTGAATCGTACGAAGGGTCCTGTCTTAGGAGGCATCTTCGCCTCGCGCCTTGCTGCACACTTTAACATACCTATTAGGCATTATGAGAAAGCATAAAAGTTGTTGCCTCATATTTTCTAGATGATAAGAGCATGGTAGCACATGATTTTATTGTTAAGAATAAGAATAATATGCTTAACTATAGACTGATGTTTGAAAAGAAACACGTTGAGACTATTACCTTTTCTTTGTATCATCCATGCTAGTTTATTTTCTTTTTAAGCCTTCTTCTTGTGTGTTTGAAAAACCTTAAGAAAAACCCAAAAAAATAGTTGTAGCTTTTAGCTAGTTTACTTTCCATGCCTGTAGTAGTAGTAATTAAAAAGAAAACCCAAAAAGATTTCTCGTTCTTCTTTTGCTTGTTGGGAGCTTTCCCGTGTAAATAGTTTTGTTTCTTTTCTTTTTCTTTGGGGCTCAAGAGGAGAAGACCATGATGAAAATGTTGAGTGGCTCTCATATGCATTATTGTTGATCTAATAAAGAGCCCATAGCACCTTGTCTTCTCCCATGTATTGAATGCTTGCATATTCTAGCTTAGTCCAATGCACGTGCACTATTATTATTATCCACACTATTCGGTCGTGCAAGTGAAAGGCAATAATGACGATATATGATGGACTGATTGAGACGGAGAAGCTAGTATGAACTTGACCTCTCTTGTTTTTGTAAATATGATTAGTCCATCGTTCCTGATTCATCCTATTACGAATGAAACATGTTTGCAATCACAATTAGAGATTATAGTTGCTCATGCCATGCTTAATTTGCTAGGAGTTTATAATGGTTTACCTTGCGTGCCAACATGCTATTAAAATGGTTGTTATGTGGTATGATAGGGTGGTATCCTCCTTTGAATGATTCGAGTGGCTTGACTTGGCACATGTTCACGCATGTACTTGAAACAAAATCAACATAGCCTCCACGATATTTATGTTCATGGTGAATTATATCCTACTCATGCTTGCATTCAGTGTTGATTAATTTTAATGCATGTTCATGACTGTTGTCGCTCTCTAACCGGTCGCTTCCCAGTCTCTTTCTAGCCTTCACTTGTACTAAGCGGGAATACTACTTGTGCATCCAACTCCATAAACCCCAAAAAGTTATTCCATATGAACATTCTGTATCTACCTGCCGTTCCAAGTAAATTTGTATGTGCCAAACTCTAAACCTTCAAATAAACATTCTGTTTTGTATGCTCGAATAGCTCATGTATCAACTAGGGTTGTCTGTATCTTCCATGCTAGGCGGGTTATTCTCAAGAGGAGTGGACTCCGCCTCTCACTCACGAGAAAATGGCTGGTCACCGGGATGCCCAGTCCCATGCTCAAATCAAATCAAAATAATTGCAAACAAAACTCCCCCAGGATTTTTGTTAGTTGGAGGCACCTGTTGTTTCGGGCAAGCCATGGATTGATGCTTGTTGGTGGTGGGGGAGTATAAACTTTACCATTCTGATTGGGAACCGCCTATAATGTGTGTAGCATGGAAGATATCGATATCTCTCGGTTGTTCTGTTGACAATGAAAGTATACCGCTCAAAATATTATTCATCTCTATTTCAAAATCGAGCTCTGGCACCTCTACAAATCCCTGCTTCCCTCTGCGAAGGGCCTATCCATTTACTTTTATGTTGAGTCATCATCCTCTTATTAAAAAGCACCAGTTGGAGATGAAGGAAATATTCCCTAGAGGCAATAATAAAGTTGTTATTTATATTTCCTTATATCATGATAAATGTTTCTTATTCATGCTAGAATTGTATTAACCGGAAACTTAGTATATGTGTCAATACATAGACAAACAGAGTGTCATTAGTTTGCCTCTACTTGACTAGCTCGTTGAATCAATGATGGTTATGTTTCCTAACCATAGACATGAGTTATCATTTGATTAACGGATCACATCATTAGGGAATGATGTGATTGACTTGACCCATCTGTTAGCTTAGCATGATGATCATTTAGTTTTTTGCTATTGCTTTCTTCATGACTTATATATGTTCCTATGACTATGAGATTATGCAACTCCCGAATACCGGAGGAACACTTTGTGTGCTACCAAACGTCACAATGTAACTGGTTGATTATAAAGGTGCTCTACAAGTGTCTCCGATGGTGTTTGCTGAATTGGCATGGATCAAGATTGGGATTTGTCACTCCGGTTGTCGGAGAGGTATCTCTGGCCCTCTCGGTAATGCACATCACTATAAGCCTTGCAAGCAATGTGACTAATGAGTTAGTTGCGGGATGATGCATTACAGAATGAGTAAAGAGACTTGCCGGTAACGAGATTGAACTAGGTATTGAGATACCGACGATCGAATCTCGGGCAAGTAACATACCGATGACAAAGGGAACAACGTATGTTGTTATGCTGTTTGACCGATAAAGATCTTCTTAGAATATGTAGGAACCAATATGAGCATCCAGGTTCCGCTATTGGTTATTGACCGGAGACATGTCTCGGTCATGTCTACATAGTTCTCGAACTCGTAGGGTCCGCACGCTTAAAGTTCTGTGACGATCAGTATTATGAGTTTATATGTTTTGATGTACCGAAGGTAGTTCGGAGTCCTGGATATGATCACAGACATGACAAGGAGTCTCGAAATGGTCGAGACATAAAGATTGATATATTGGAAGCCTACATTTGGACACCGGTCCCCAGTTCGACTATCATGTTGAGCACAGGCCTCAGGTACAGAAGCCAATCCCAAGATTGCCAAGGTTCCCAGGTCCTGCATCAGCACCTGGCTCCTTCAATATCAATGGCTTCAGAGCAGACAACACATTCTTCAATAGCTCCAGGAACCCCTACTCAAGGGAAAGGATATCATCTGATCGGTTCTGGAGCTATCCGCAGCGAAGCTATTACTCCTGCATTCTATACAATCAAGGTCGCATCTTCCCCCACAAGCGCCTTGACATTGAAGCTATAGCTGGTCTGCCTTGTCTGGAAGAAGCTCTGGATTGCTTCAAAGAAGTTCGATTGCTGCCATTCGTCACTGACCGAGAGCATTGGAATGAAGAGTTGCTGCTCCAATTCTATGCCACACTTCACATCCGCGGGTATAGCAGAGATCCGAAGACTTGGGTCCTGGAGTGGATGACAGGAAACGTTCATCACGAAGCCAAAGCCTTTGACATCATTGAGCTCACTGGTTTGCCCACTCCTGGCGATCTCTACGAGCATGGCTGTCAGCTTCATAGTGAAGCTATTGAGAGCATCTTTCAGAAGACTGAACCTAATATGAGTCAGATGCTCAGTATGATGAAGCCATTGCCCCAAGATGCTGCTTATCCCACGGAGTTCTTCGTTGAAGACCTTGAGTATCTGCCAAGAACCATTTATCACATCATAAGGCGAACTCTCTGGCCAATCAAAGGACACTCTCCACATGCTAAGCTTGAAGGTGCAATGAAGACTTTGGTCTTCTATATTCTTCATGGAAAATGCTTCAATGCACAGGACTTCTTCATTCGCCAACTTGCTGCATCAGGCTCTGATCTGTTTGGCTTGAAGTTCTACGCCCCATGGGTCATGCGGCTGATCAAACTTCACTCCACTATCTCATATCAGCCATCTGCTCGCAATCATCGGATTTTTCTGCCTGATGTGGATATGTCGATTGAAGCCATCTATCCTGAGCCTGCCAAGGAACCCCTAAGTCTTCAGAATGCAGAGCATCAGAGTTTTTCTCAAAACATTGAAGGAGTTAAAGCAGTCGCTCGTGTGTATCTTTGGCTGGCACTACACGTGCACCGCATCCTGCTCTCACTGAAGCCACTGACAGTACAACTGCTCCATGACCCAAGAAGCGCACTCGTGTTCTCAATGACCGAGAGCTTCTTGTGGCTCTTCATCAGAAACAGGATAGGCATCATGACTGGCTGAAGCGTCAGATGCAAAGCCTCTTGGTGGATGTTAATCGCATTCGGAATCTTGCCACCAAGAATGCTTTTGTTGCCCATGAAACCTCTCGCCGCACATGGAAAGGGCTAACGCTGATGTGTTCTGAAGATGATCTTCAAGAGGATGGCTTCACTGAGCGATTCAAGTTTGACTCCACACCTCCTCGAAGGGCAGTGCTGCAACGAACTCCATCCCTTGAAGACTCTGAGTTCTCTTCCTCTGCTGCAACTGTGACTGCCAGAGTGATCGAGGATGAAGACGATGCTACTTCACCGCCACCTCCTTCAGCATGCTTCGACTCTGCTCCAAGCTCTTCAGCACCGCCAAACACCACCAATGACCCTGCTGCTTCACCTACTCCTCATGGGAACGAGTAGCTGCTCTATGTCTTCAAACCTTTTTGGTCCTTACTGACAAAAGGGGGAGAAGCATATGAGGTTGATAGTCTTCAAGCGGGTCCATATGGGCGGGTGCTTTATATTTTTCTTCGTGCTTACAACTCTCGTTTTGCTACATTTGGTTCTTTGAGTTGTAACACTTAAACTCGATGGTCGTCTGCTACTTATCTGCCACCTTGTGTTGCGATGATAAATTCCGCATGTGCGACGATAAATTCCGCACTTAGATCATTCTGCAGACGTCCATTTTCCATTATGCATGTCATTATCTTCATATACTCTCACATGCATAGTGGATTGTCATCATAAGTTGAAGTGGATCTCCACAAGTACAACCTGCCATGTGCATTTGCATTCCAAAAGCAAATTACTTATATGCACGTCTTCAGGGGGAGCCCTTGCAACTTATGAAGACAATTCCTTATCCTTTACAATTTCACAGATTATATTCCCCGTTGAAAACTTCAACTAGTTTGTCATCAATCACCAAAAAGGGGGAGATTGTAAGTGCATCTAGTGCCACCCCTAGTTGGTTTTGGAGTATTGACAACAAACCTAGTTGAGGGACTAATGTGTTTGTGAGAATTGCAGGATAACACAGGTAGAAGTCCCTCATTAATTCAGTTTTCCTACCAGAGATGACCCCTAAAAATGTATGAAGACAATGAAGTCAAAGGTGGTATATGAAGATATTCACATTGAAGACTATGACAAGAGAAGACATCACATGAAGCCTATGGAGCTCGAAGACTTAGATCTTTCGTAGTTCTTTTTCTTCTTTGTTGAGTCATAGGAACCACCGTACTGTTAAGTGGGGTCCAAGAGAACCAGTCAGAATGACTGAAGTGATGCTTAAACAAAACCTATGTCTTCGAGTGAAGACTATGAGAGCGAATCTTGTCCAGAGTCGGACAAGTCAGCTTTGCTTGTAGCCCAAGTAAAGTTGCCGTGTGAGTTTGAAATCTGACCGTTGGAACACGTGTCAGTTCCTTAGTGACCCAGGGTCATTTCGGACAAATCAGGTCGGGTTGCCAAGTGGCTATAAATAGCCCACCCCCTACAACCATAAACGGTTGGCTACTCAGATTCAGAGTACGGCTTTTGTCGTTTGAGAGCAACCCACCTCGAAGCCTTTGAGAGAGAATTCCTTGCGAGGATAAAGCCCTAACCACCCAGAGCCAAAGAGAATTAGGCATCACTTAAGTCTTCTTGTTTGTGTGATCTGAAGACTTATTACACTTGAGGACTGTGCATCCTCCAGCCGGTTAGGCGTCGCATTCTGAGCATCCAAGAGACATTGTGGATTGCCGGTGAACGAAGTCTGTGAAGGTTTGGGAGTCTACCTTGAAGACTTACCAGAGTGATTGGGCGAGGTCTGTGTGACCTTAGCTCAAGGGGAATACGGTGAGGACTGGGTGTCCTGAGCTGCGTGTTCAGGACTGTGTGTCCCAAGGTTTAAATACCTAGCCACCCTAACCAGATGTACAGTTGTCACAACAACTGGAACTGGTCCAACAAATCATTGTCTTCAGCGAGTCACTGGTTTCATCTTCCCTTCCCTTTACTTACTGTTACTCCTTGTGAAGTCATTGTATGTTCGAACTATCTTTTGTCTTCACTGAGTGACTGCGTGTTCTGTGTGGCTTCACAATATCTTCCTATTTGATCCTTACTACATTGCTGCTATTAGTCATTGTGCTTTCACTCTATTGAATACTTGACTATGGCTTGCCTAGTGTAGTCTACCTTCCGCTACAGGGTAATAGGTTTATTTCTATCGTTTGTCTTCATAACTTCCACGTTTTGAAGACTTTCATAAAAATCGCCTATTCACCCCCCTCTAGTCGATATAACGCACTTTCACTCCCCCTTGCTCCTTTATATATGGGGGCAGGGGGCACCCTAGGAGACACAAGTTGATCATTGATCTCTCCCAGCCATGTGCGGTGCCCCCTCCAGCATAATCCATATCGTAGCGGTGCTTAGGCGAAGCCCTGCGTCGGTAGCTTCATCAACATCGTCACCACGCCGTCGTGCTGACGAAACTCTTCCTCAAGCTCTACTGGATCGTGAGTTCGCGGGACGTCACCGAGCTGAATGTGTGCTGAACGCGGAGGTGCCGTACGTTCGGTACTGAGTATCGGTCGATCGTGAAGACGTACGACTACATCAATTGTGTTGTCATAACGCTTCCGCTTAACGGTCTACGAGGGTACGTGGACGACACTCTCCCCTCTTGTTGCTATGCATCACCATGATCTTGCGTGTGCATAGGAATTTTTTTGAAATTACTATGTTCCCCAACAGTGGCATCCGAGCCAGGTTTATGCGTAGATGTTATATGCACGAGTAGAACACAAGTGAGTTGTGGGCGATACAAGTCATACTGCTTACCAGCATGTCATACTTTGGTTCAGCAGTATTGTTGGATGAAGCGGCCCGGACCGACATTATGCGTACGCTTACGCGAGACTGGTTCTACTGACGTGCTTTGCACACAGGTGGCTGGCGGGTGTCAGTTTCTCCAACTTTAGTTGAACGGAGTGTGACTACGCCCTGACCTTGTTGAAGGTTAAAACAGCACTAACTTGACGAACTATCGTTGTGGTTTTTGATGCCTAGGTAAGAACGGTTCTTGCTCAGCCCGTAGCAGCCACGTAAAACTTGCAACAATAAAGTAGAGGACGTCTAACTTGTTTTTGTAGGACATGTTGTGATGTGATATGGTCAAAACGTGATGAGATAAAAATTGTTGTATGAGAAGATCATGTTTTGTTATCGGCAACTAGCAGAAACCTTATGGTTGTCTCTTTATTGCATAAGATGCAAGTGCCATGTAATTGCTTTCTTTATTGCTATGCGATAGCAATAGTTGAAAAAGCAATAGTTGGCGAGACGACCATGTGACGACACATTGATAGAGATCAAGATGATGGAGATCATGGTGTCATGCTGGTGACGATAGAGATCATAACGGTACTTTGGAGATGGAGATCAAAGGCGCAAGATGATCTTGGACATATCATGTCACATATTTTGATTGCATGTGATGTTTATCCTTTATGCATCTTATTCTGCGTTGATTGACGGTAGCATTATAAGATGATCTCTCACTAAAAAAATTCAAGGTACAAGTGTTCTCCCTGAGTATGCACCGTTGCAGAAGTTCTTCGTGCCGAGACACCACGTGATGATCGGGTGTGATAAGCTCAACGTTCTTGTACAACGGCTGCAAGCCAGTTTTGCACACGTAGAATACTCGGGTTAAACTTGATGAGCCTAGCATATACAGATATGGCCTCGGAACACTAAGACCAAAAGGTCATATAGTAGATATGATCAACATAGTGATGTTCACCATTGAAAACTACTCCATTTCACGTGATGATCGGTTATGGTTTAGTTGATTTGGATCACGTGATCATTTAGATGACTAGAAGGATGTCTATCTAAGTGGGAGTTCTTAAGTAATATGATTAATTAAACTTTAATTTATCATGAACTTAGTCCTGATAGTATTTGCATAACTATGTTGTAGATCAATAGCTCGCGATGTAGCTCCCCGTTTATTTTGATATGTTCCTAGAGAAAAACTAAGTTGAAAGATGTTAGTAGAAATGATGAGGATTGGATCCGTGATCTGAGGATTATCCTCATTGCTGGACAGAAGAATTATGTCCTTGATGCACCTCTAGGTGACAGACCGTTTGCAGGAGCAGATGCAGACATTATGAACGTTTGGCGAGCTCGATATGATGACTACTTGATAGTTTAGTGCACCATGCTTTACCGCTTAGAATCGGGGCTTCAAAGACGTTTTGAACGCCATGGAGCATATGAGATGTTCCAAGAGTTGAAATTATTACTTCAGACTCATGCCCATGTCGAAAGGTATGAGACCTTTGACAAGCACTTTGCCTACAAGATGGAGGAGAATAGCTCAGCTAGTGAGCATGTGCTCAGAATGTCTGAGTACTACAATCACTTGAATCAAGTGGGAGTTAATCTTCCAGATAAGATAGTGATTGAAAGAGTTCTCTAGTCACTATCACCAAGTTACTAGAACTTTGTGATGAACTATAATATGCAAGGGATAACGGAAATGATTCCCAAGCTCTTCGTGATGCTGAAATCGACGAAGGTAGAAATCAAGAAAAACATCAAGTGTTGATGGTTGACAAGACCACTAGTTTCAGGAAAAGGGCAAAGGGAAGAAGGGGAACTTCAAGCAAGTTTCTGCTCAAGTGAAGAAGCCCAAGTCTAGACCTAAAGCCTGAGACTAAGTGCTTCTACTGCAAAGGGACTGGTCACTGGAAGCAGAACTGCCCCAAGTATTTGGCGGATAAGAAGGATGGCAAAGGTATATTTGATATACATGTTATTGATGTGTACTTTACTAGTGTTTATAGCAACCCCTCAGTATTTGATACTAGTTCAGCTGCTAAGATTAGTATCTCGAAACGGGAGTTGCAGAATGAACACAGACTAGTTAAGGGTGAAGTGACGATGTGTGTTGGAAGTGGTTCCAAGATTGATATGATCATCATCGCACACTCCCTATACTTTTGAGATTAGTATTGAACCTAAATAAATGTTATTTGGTGTTTGCGTTAAGCATGAATATGATTTGACCATGATTATCGCAATACGATTATTCATTTAAAGTCAGAGAATAATTGTTGTTTTGTTTACATGAATAAAACCTTCAATGGTCATACACCCAAGGTGAATGGTTTATTGAATCTCAATAGTGATACACATATTCATAATATTGAAGCCAAAGGATGCAAAGTTAATAATGATAGTGCAACTTATTTGTGGCACTGCCGTTTAGGTCATATTGGTGTAAAGCGCATGAAGAAAATCCATGCTGATGGGCTTTTGGAATCACTTGATTATGAATC
This sequence comes from Triticum urartu, assembly GCF_003073215.2. NCBI lineage: Eukaryota > Viridiplantae > Streptophyta > Magnoliopsida > Poales > Poaceae > Triticum > Triticum urartu. The sequence continues at coordinate 446,985,499 of NC_053025.1, read as the reverse complement.
AGTTGATTCTTGCGAACCATGCCTCATGGGCAAGATGACTAAGACTCCGTTCTCCGGAACAATGGAGCGAGTAACAGACATGTTGGAAATAATACATACTGATGTATGCAGTCCGATGAGTGTTGAGGCTCGCGACAGGTATCGTTATTTTCTGACGTTCACAGATGATTTGAGCAGATATGGGTATATCTACTTGATGAAACATAAATATGAAACATTTGAAAAGTTCAAATAATTTCAGAGTGGAGCGGAAAATCATCGTAACAAGAAAATAAAGTTTCTACGATCTGATCGTGGAGGAGAATATTTGAGTTACGAGTTTAGTCTTCATTTGAAACAATGCAGAATAGTTTCGCAACTCACGCCACCTGGAACACCATAACGTAATGGTGTGTCCGAACGTCATAACCGTACTTTATTAGATATGGTGCGATCTATGATGTCTCTTACCGATTTATCACTATCATGTTGGGGTTATGCATTAGAGACAACTGCATTCATGTTAAATAGGGCACCATCTAAATCCGTTGAGACGACACCATATGAACTGTGGTTTGACTAGAAACCTAAGCTGTCATTTCTTAAAGTTTGGGGCTGCGATGCTTATGTGAAAAAGTATCAACCTGATAAGCTCGAACCCAAATCGGAGAAATGTGTCTTCGTAGAATACCCAAAGGAAACTGTTGGGTACACCTTTTATCACAGATCCAAAGGCAAGATCTTTTTTGCTAAAAGTGCATCCTTTCTAGAGAAGGAGTTTCTCTCGAAAGAAGTGATTGCGAGGAATGTGGAACTTGATGAGGTAATTGTACCTTCTCCTGAATTGGAAAGTAGTTCATCACAGAAATCAGTTCGAGTGATCTCTACACCAATTAGTGAGGAAGCTAATGATGATGATCATGAAACTTCAGATCAAGTTACTATCGAACCTCGTAGGACAACCAGAGTATGGTCTGCACCAGAGTGGTACGGTAATCCTTTCTGGAAGTCATGTTACTAGACCATGATGAACCTACGAACTATGAGGAAACAATGATGAGCCTAGATTCCGCGAAATGGCTTAAGGCCATGAAATCTGAGATGGGATCCATGTATGAGAACAAAGTATGGACTTTGATTGACTTGCCCGATGATCGGTGAGTCATTAAGTATAAATGGATCTTCAAGAGGAAGACGGACGCTGGTAGTAGTGTTACTATCTACAAAGCTCGAATTGTCGCAAAAATGTTTTCGACAAGTTCAAGGTGTTGACTACGATGAGAATTTCTCACTCGCATCGATGCTTAAAAGTTTGTCCGAATCATGTTAGCAGTTGCCGCATTTTATGAAATCTGGCAAATGGATATCAAAACTACATTCCTTAATGGATTTATTAATAAGAGTTGTATATGATGCATCCAGAAAGTTTTGTCGATCCTAAAGGTGCTAACAAAGTGAGCAAGCTCCGGCGATCCATCCACGGACTGGTGCAAGCATCTCGGAGTTGGAATATATGCTTTGATAAAGTGATCAAAACATATGATTTTATAGAGACTTGCGGTGAAGCCTATATTTACAAGAAAGTGAGTGGGAGCACTACAGTATTTCTGATAAGTATATATGAATGACATATTATTGATCAGAAATAATGTAGAATTTTCTGGAAAGCATAAAGGAATGTTTGAAAAGAGTTTTTCTAAGAAATACCTCGATGAAGCTGCTTACACATTGAGCATCAAGATCTATAGAGATAGATCAAGACGCTTGATAAGTTTTTTCAATGAGTACATATCTTGACAAGATTTTGAAGTAGTTCAAAAGGGAACAGTCAAAGAAGGTGTGAAGTTGAGTAAAGACTCAAAACCCGACCATGGCAGAAAATAGAAAGAGAATGGAAAGTCATTCCCTATGCCACAGTCATAGGTTCTATAAAGTATGCTATGCTGTTTACCAGTCCTATTGTATACCTTAGCATTTTTCTGGCAAGGGAGTACAATGGTGATCTAGGAGTAGATCACTGGACAGCGGTCAAAATTATCCTTAGAGGACTAAGGAAATATTTCTCGGTTGTGGAGGTGATAAAAGAGTTCGTCGTAAAGAGTTACGTCGATGCAAGCTTTTTTACATTGATCTAGATGACTCTAAGTCTCGATCTGGATACATATTGAAAGTGGGAGCAATTAGCTAGAGTAGCTCCGTGCAGAGCATTGTAGACATAGAAATTTGCGAAATACATACGGATCTAAATGTTGCAGACCCGTTGACTAAATTTCTCTCACAAGCAAAACATGATCACTCTTTGGGTGTTAATCACATAGCAATGTGAACTAGATTGTTGACTCTAGTAAACCCTTTGGGTGTTAGTCACATGGAGATGTGAACTAATCACATAAAGATGTGAACTATTGGTGTTAAATCACATGATGATATGAACTAGATTATTGACTCTAGTGCAAGTGGGAGACTGAAGGAAATATTCCCTAGAGGCAATAATAAATTTGTTATTTATATTTCCTTATATCATGATAAATTTTTATTATTCATGCTAGAATTACATTAACCGGAAACTTAGTACATGTGTGAATACATAGACAAACAGAGTGTCACTAGTTTACCTCTACTTGACTAGCTCGTTGAATCAATGATGGTTATGTTTCCTAACCATAGACATGAGTTGTCATTTGATTAACGGGATCACATCATTAGAGACTGATGTGATTGACTTGACCCATCCGTTAGCTTAGCATGATGATCGTTTAGTTTTTTGCTATTGTTTTCTTCATGACTTATACATGTTCCTATGACTATGAGATTATCCAACTCCCGAATACCGGAGGAACACTTTGTGTGCTACCAAACGTCACAACGTAACTGGGTGATTATAAAGGTGCTCTACAGGTGTCTCCGATGGTGTTTGTTGAATTGGCATGGATCAAGATTAGGATTTGTCACTCCGATTGTCGGAGAGGTATCTCTGGGCCCTCTCGGTAATGCACATCACTATAAGCCTTGCAAGCAATGTGACTAATGTGTTAGTTGCGGGATGATGCATTACGAACGAGTAAAGAGACTTGCTGGTAATGAGATTGAACTAGGTATTGAGATAGCGACGATCGAATCTCGGGCAAGTAACATACCGATGACAAAGGGAACAACGCATGTTGATATGTAGTTTGACCGATAAAGATCTTCATAGAATATGTAGGAACCAATATGAGCATCTAGGTTCCGCTATTGGTTATTGATCGGAGACATGTCTCGGTCATGTCTACATAGTTCTCGAACCCGTAGGGTCCGCACGCTTAAAGTTCTATGACGATCGGTATTATGAGTTCATATGTTTTGATGTACCGAAGGTAGTTCGAAGTCCCGGATATGATCACAGACATGACGAGGAGTCTCGAAATGGTCGAGACATAAAGATTGATATATTGGAAGTCTACATTTGGACACCAAAAGAGTTCCAGGTGAAATCGGGATTTTACCGGAGTGCCGGAGGGGTTACCGGAACCCCTCGGGGGTTAATGGGCCTTGTTGGGCCCTAGTGGAGAGAGAGAGGGGCCAGCCAGGGTAGGCCGCGCGCCCCTCCCCCTCTGGTCCGAATTGGACTAGGAAGGGGGGGCGCCCCCCTTTCCTTCTCCTTCTCCGCCTTCCTTTCCCCCTCCTAGTAGGAGTAGGAAAGAGGGGAGTCCTACTCTTACTAGGAGGAGGATTCCTCCTCCTGGCGCGCCCTACAGGGCCGGCCGGCCTCCCCCTTGCTCCTTTATATACGGGGGCAGGGGGCACCCTAGGACACACAAGTTGATCATTGATCTCTCCCAGCCGTGTGTGGTGCCCCCCTCCACCATAATTCACCTCGGTCATATCGTAGCGGTGCTTAGGTGAAGCCCTGCGTCGGTAGCTTCATCAACATCGTCACCACGCTGTCGTGCCGACGAAACTCTTCCTCGAGCTCTACTGGATTGTGAGTTCACGGGACATCACCGAGCTGAACGTGTGCTGAACACGGAGGTGCCGTACGTTCGGTACTAAGGATCGGTCGATCGTGAAGACGTACGACTACATCAACGGCGTTGTCATAACACTTCCGCTTAACGGTCTACGAGGGTACGTGGACGATACTCTCCCCTCTCGTTTCTATGCATCACCATGATCTTGCATGTGCGTAGGATTTTTTTGAAATTACTACGTTCCCCAACAAGAGAGCACTGCTGTCATTTGCATGTATTATTGTTAGTTTACATTGAGTATGATTGTGACTGGATCTCTTTTACCATGAATTATAATTTCCAGTCAGCCCTTGATCTTCAGAGGTGCTCTGCATTTATGTTTTGCGGTCTTAGAAAGGGCTAGCGAGATACCATCTTGTTATATCATATTATGATTGTTTTGAGAAAGTGTTGTCATCCGAGATTTATTATTATTGCTCGCTAGTTGATTATGCCATTGATATGAGTAAACATGAGACCTAAATGCTATTGTGAATATGGTTAGTTCATAATCTTTGCTGAAAAATTGAATGCTGGCTTTACATATTTACAATAACAAGAGCAAACAGAGTTTGTAAAAGTTTTTCTTTATCACTTTCAATTTGTCAACTGAATTGCTTGAGGACAAGCAAAGGTTTAAGCCTGGGGGAGTTGATATGTCTCCAACGTATCTACCTTTCCAAACACTTTTGCCCTTGTTTTGGACTCTAACTTGCATGATTTGAATGGAACTAACCCGGACTGACGCTGTTTTCAGTAGAATTGCCATGGTGTTATTTTTGTGCAGAAATAAAAGTTCTCAGAATGACCTGAAAATCAACGGAGATTATTTTTGGAGTATATAAAAAATACTGGCGAAAGAATCAAGGCCAGGGGCCCACACCCTGTCCATGAGGGTGGGGGCGCGCCTACCCCCCTGGGCGTGCCCCCTGCCCCGTGGGCCCTTGGTGCTCCTCCGACCTCAACTTCAACTCTATATATTCATGTTCGGGGAGAAAAAAAATCAGAGAAAAGGATTCATCGCATTTTACAATATGGAGCCGCCGCCAAGCCCTAAACTCTCTCGGGAGGGCTGATCTGGAGTCCGTTCGGGGCTCCGGAGAGGGGAATCCGTCACCATCGTCATCATCAACCTTCCTCCATCACCAATTTCATGATGCTCACCACCGTGCATGAGTAATTCCATCGTAGGCTTGCTAGACGGTGATGGGTTGGATGATATTTATCATGTAATCGAGTTAGTTTTGTTAGGGTTTGATCCCTAGTATCCACTATGTTCTGAGATTGATGTTGCTATGACTTTGCTATGCTTAATGCTTGTCACTAGGGCCCGAGTGCCATGATTTCAGATCTGAACCTATTATGTTTTCATGAATATATGTGAGTTCTTGATCCTATCTTGCAATTCTATAGTCGCCTATTATGTGTTATGATCCGTTAACCCCGAAGTGACAATAATCGGGATACTTACCGGTGATGACCGTAGTTTGAGGAGTTCATGTATTCACTATGTGTTAATAATTTGGTCCGGTACTCTATTAAATGGTGGCCTCAATATCCCTTAGTTTCTAATAGGACCCCGCTGCCACGGGAGGGTAGGACAAAAGATGTCATGCAAGTTCTTTTCCATAAGCACGCATGACTATATTCAAATACATGCCTACATTACATTGATGAACTGGAGCTAGTTCTGTGTCACCCTATGTTATAACTATTGCATGAGGAATCGCATCCGACATAATTATCCATCACTGATCCATTGCCTACGAGCTTTTCATATATTGATCTTCGCTTATTTACTTTTCCGTTGCTACTGTTACAATCACTATAAAACCAAAACTGCTACCGTTACTTTTGCCATTGTTACCACTACTACCATATTACTTTGCTACTAAATACCTTGCTGCAGATATTAAGTTTCCAGGTGTGGTTGAATTGGTAACTCAGCTGCTAATACTTGAGAATATTCTTTGGCTCCCCTTGTGTCGAATCAATAAATTTGGGTTGAATACTCTACCCTCGAAAACTGTTGTGATCCCCTATACTTGTGGGTTATCATTCCTCACCCCATCCGCTATCACCCAACATGACAACTGACGCTAATTGGGTAGGTGGGGTGTTGATGTTCATACCTTGCTGAGGCTGCGTGATCGTGGGTGTGCTCCCGGCCGCCTCCAGACGAAGCAGACTCTTTGGCCACAACATGACCCACCCATTGCAACCACCAAGCCGCCGCGGGGCCTCATCGTCATCCCCCTAGTACCGGAGGAGCCAAATTCTCGTGGCCCGGTTTGACACTGACCATGGAAACCTTGAAGGCGTCAGGGGGATCAGCCGGCTGTGGAACAATGGTTCCTTCGGCTTCATTATCGTCGCCTTCCCCACGCCCACCTCCTGGTCGCCTATGGTGTACAATATGGTGCACGGGGTTACGTCGACCTGCAAAGACATGTCTGGGACGTGAGACATCCGAAAGGCAACATAAATGGGAGATTATACATTTATTGAAGAGGGCCGGTGTGACAGGTACCGTGAGGGCATCGAGCTTAGCCAAAGACGAAGCACCGACGAGCACGTCCGAGATGGAGGACGGGCTGCTATGAGCAGGTGCGGGAGCCGGTGCAGGAGCCAGTGCAGGAGTAGGTGCAGGAGCAGGTGCAGGTGCTGGTGCAACACTAGTCGAGCTGCTCCTGAGGAAGTCGGCAAGGGGAAAGTCTGCTGCATTTTTTTTCTGGATTTTGCCTGCTCCAATTGAAAACGACCGGAACCAAGGCACTAGACATATCTGCAATCACCTGTTTTGCGGCAGCTACCGCTGTTGCCATTGTCTCAACTGATTTCTTCTCAACCACAATCTCAACCTTCTTGTCGATGTTTTCTTCAGTTAACCTCTATCTTTCCTTTCTCTCCTTAGTGGTCTCATGGTAGTACTTCTTCCACGTGGCGCCGTATCCGACACCGTGCACGCGTCCATACGACGGCCGAGTGTCCACCGGGAGTCGTTTCAATATGTTCAACGCCCGGTTGAATTGGGTGTCCCACTTGGGCATCGCCAACGCCTCAGACGGTGAGTCGCTTTCGGACGCAATCCTGTGATGCTCTCTCTGCAAAAGGAACAAGGATCATTTACAAATATGACTAAATGTGCAGTCGAATTGATCAGAAACTAAAATTACCAGCAGTCTCATGAACTCCGTCATGATCGTCCGTCTTGAAAACCTTCTTGACTGAGTCCCAATGGTGACGTGCCCTGAGGACGTCACGCTCCTGCGGGACGGTGAAGTCCGCCAAGGGGTCTGGGATGCCCAGACTTTCGCGTTTCGCGTCCTCCTTGGCCCATATGGACCTCTTCCCGCCGTAACCATGGCTTCCAAGGTGGTGGCGCCCCATGTTCCTCTGTTGAAGCCCCTTCATGTACTTCGACTTTTTTTGGCAGCTTCGGCCTCGCAAGCCGCCTTGAATATTTCAAACTGCTCTTGCATGATTGTAGGATTATCCTTTACCATCTCGGAGTAGGGTTCCTATTTGTTGACGATCCGATGTTTCACCCTTGTTTTCCAGGTGGCCAACGCATCACTAAACTTGGTCATGGCGTGTTTGTTTATCTTCTTCATTGCCGGGTCCTTATCTGGATTTCATATTCCTTTTCATCCCGGCCCGGGAACAAGAATATCTGGTGCAGTTTCTTTAGGAGGGAGGGCCTCATATTATCTATCTTCTTTAGTTTCTCATCGTTGATGGTGGCGGTTGTCCGTATGATGCAGCCTATTTGATTGCCGTAGCACGATCGCGCTTCCTCAGATGTTGTTGGCTCAAAAATGTCGTCGTCCATCTCCGTGACCACCAGTCTAGTAGTCATGAGATGGTTTAGGTGCCATAGCCTCTTTGCTTTCGGTTCTATACCGGCTCCGCTAGTCTCGGCGCCGGTCTCAGTCTCAGCGCCGGTCTGCATGTCGGTCTCAGTCCCCGATGCGACAGGTGGGCCCAGCAACAACATCCGTTGATCGTCAGCAAGGCTCAAAAAATCGTCTGCCGCCAGGTAGACGTTGTCGCAATCACCAGAACCCTGTCCTTCATCGTTGCTAGTCATGTTTCCTACGATTAAACCTAGTCAATTAATCTAGCCTTAATAAAATGAATAATGACATAAAAGGCCTATGTTTTGCAGGAATGTTGACTCCTTCCCGGTGCGGCAAATCTCGGGCACTCGATATGTCCTAGTTTGTAGCACAAGTCATGCCAGAATTCACAGAAAATTTCAACATGACCTTTGCTAAAAACTGGACAAATCGAGCACCTAAAATTTGCCGGAATGGAAATGAATCAACATTCCAGCAAAACATAGGCCACTCGGCTTCATTCCCTCGAAATAACAAAAGGCCACTTGGGCACAATCGAACCACTTCAATGAAAAGATATAACATGACCACTTAAATGAAAAGATATAATCAACAATAAAAGTCTAGGAAGGGATCATCTTTAAAATAAAACTTGCCTAAATTATTTTCCTAGAAAAATTGTGGTCTTTTCAAAAATCAAAAACCTTTGCAAAATGATCTTACTAAACAATTCTCTGCCTAGGACAGAACCCAAATTCTATTCTAGCTATTCCTCTCTCTCTCTCACACGCACACACATTATTTTCTCTAACCTTTCTCTGCCTAGGACAGAACCCAATTAAATTGCAAAGGAACTCCATTTCTCTAACCCTTCTGACCTAATGCTCTAAAACAATTTTTTCCTCTAACCTAGCGAACCTAGTTAACCTAGCTTATTAACCTAACGAACCTAATTAACCTAGCTAGTTAGTTAACCTAGTTAACCTACATAATTAACCTAATTAAACTAGTTAACCTAGCTAGTGCTCTGCCAAAGCCCTAAATAATTTTTTTTCTTAACCTAGATAATCAACCTAATGAAACTAGTTAACCTAACTAGTTCTCTGTCAAAGTGCTAACTAAAATTTTGCACTAACCTAGATAATTAACCTAATTAATCTAGTTAACCTAGCTAGTTAGTATGTCCAATGTTTGTGCTATGCATGAGAGAGAGAGAGGAGGGGTGCTTACAGAGGATGGCTCCGGTGGTGGCGAGGGAGGCAGTGGTGGCGAGGGAGGCAGGGGCGTCTCCGGGGACGGCGAGGGAGGCAGGGGCGTCGAGGGTGGCTCCGGTGGCGCCGAGGGCAGCTCCGGTGGCGTTGGGGGCGGCTCCAGTGGCGTCGACGGCACGCGGCTCTGGTGGCTCCGTGGGCGTCGACGTCGGCAGGAGACGACGGCGAAGTGGGGAGACAGCGAATTGGGGACACGACGGTGAAGTCGAGCGAGGGATTTGGGGGAGAAGTGGTGGACAGGGGGAGGGAAACCGCTGGTTAAGTGAAACATAGGGGTAGCGCGTTACTGAAAACGCGCTACTGCTAAGCCTTTCTCCTTTTTTCCTTTCTCATTTATTTTTATTTACATTTTATTTTTTTCTTTCTCCTTTTTCTATTTCTTTCATTTTCATTTAGTTTTCTGCTTGTTTTTCGATTTATTTTATTTTCGTTAGCAGTAGCGCCTTTCTACATAAATGCACTGCTACAACAAACTTAGCGGTAGCGCTCTTTCTAGAAGAACGCTACTATTATGTGTAGCCTACCGGCTTAGTAGTGAGAATTTTAGTAGTAGCGCGTTTAACGAGAGATGCGCTACTGCTGAGTTTGTATCTGTAGCACGTTTATCCGGGACGCGCTGCTGCTATTTATCACTAGCGCTCTTTTTTAACAAGTGCTACTGCTAAAGTTCTGTGTGTAAGGTTTTCCCTAGTAGTGACGTCTGGACCAACTTCATAACAACTAGAGAGTCCATCTCAATGATAATTAGAGATTCACTTTGCTAGAGGGACAAAGATAGACCTTCCATACACGCACATAATTCCGTCTCTAAAGCATCTAGATAAGAGAATAACTGTCTGCACGAGGATAAACTGATAGTACCGACACAAATATGACTTACTATTACTATATTAACCATGCAAAGAAGCAAACAACCCTACGACTACATGCATGGTATACCTATTATAGACCATGCTTCGGCCAGTTGCGTTTATGCAAACAGTTACACTTGGATTCCATCTAAAAAAGAGGTACACTTGGATTCAACTAGGATCAAAGAGTCGTCATATGGCACGAGTATTGTGCTCCATCCTGAATCTTGGTTGGGGGACACCGGAGGTCTCGGTCTGCTAAAACCAGTTAGGCATCCTTTGGTTCAAAGGAACAGTGGAGGACATATATATATATAAATAGAAAATTTTCTTATGGTGACACTAATCCACCTTTGGTTTAAACGAATGTAGGAAAGGAAAAGTTAAGAAAATTTCCTTTTGGCCTTGGTGTGAAAGAAAAAATGTAGAAATTTTGCAATTCACTTGAACCTCCTTTTCAAATTCCTACACACAAAGAATGAGACTGAGATCTTTCGCTGCATAACATGTTAATTATGCCTTTTCAGGTGGCTTGACATTGGTTTGACTTTTTTGCTAGAATTTTCATGTTTTGCTTATTCCCGTGAACAAACACTCAAATCTGTAAAATTCTAGTGTTTTCCAATCCTTTGTTTTACACATGCATTACTAACCGATTCCCGGGATTTTGAATCATGTGAGTGAAAGGAGGCCTATTGTAGCACAATTATAGACAATCCAGGTTCTAGAGGAAGGATTTATCACCAGGCGATCTGAAGCACCTGAGTCGCATGTGTTCCATTTGTTGCAAATAGTCCGCCATGAGGTCCATTTGTGTCGTTTGTAGAAATCCTTCCAGCAATGCCTGGTTGAGGTCAATCTATACCATACATGAATTAACCATCACCATTATGGCTAATGGAAACACATGACATTACCATGTTTCCAAATAGTCCATAGCAAAGCAACAATGATAATATTAAAAGCACTACGTTTGCTCGGACTGATCCAGCATCCAACAACAAACTCATGATCCTGACCAACATATATTAGTAAAACTTCAGAGAGCAATCTCCATATCACTTGAGCAAGCGCACGAGACAATAGACAAATGATCGCAACTCTCTAACTCTTAACAAAATATGTAGTAGGGGCCATCAATAGGACTCCTTTTAGCCGAATTGTCACGGGGTAGCAACTTATTCTTGCGGAGTAACCAAAGAGAAATATGAACACAGGGAGGAATAGTAATGTTCAAAATGTGAGTGTACATTTGAATAATCTGACGATGGTTAACCACATCATAGAAAGATTTGGGTGAGTATTCGCCAAATGGATTAAAAATCCACATAAGGCAGTGGTTTTCATGGAAGAGAGTGATACCCCTTGGCAATTTCAAGCAGGTCATATCATTGATTCATGAGGTCCTCATTAATTTTGACTTGACGCATTTGATTATAAAAGAATATTTGCGAACTATTTTTGTATGCATTGAGATAGTTAAGATTGGTAAATATAGACAATTGTCAAGCATCTTTACTATTGATTCAGACTTGCCAGGAGTGCTTACATAAGAAGATCAAGTTCATGATAGGTAGCATTCACATACAAAACTATCTTTGTTGTCATCTTCATGCTCGGGGACGAGCATGGACTAAGATTGCTGATGTTGATACGTCTTCAATGTATCCATAAGTTTTATATGTTTCATGCTTAGATTTTAAAGCTTTCTCAGGAACTAACCTACTAATTCAGTGCCTTGTGTCAGTTCATGTTTTCTGTTGTTTTGATATTTTAGGAAAATAAAATATCATCAGACCCTGAAAAAATACGAAAAAGAATCAGAGGGTGTGAGGAGGCCCGAAGAAGTGTTGTAGCCAGAGCGTAAGGCCATGGGTCTCTGATGAGTGGATTTTTCACACTTTCTAGAATATATCCTAGTGGAAAAACCGCTCATATCATATACAGCTAGCACTTTTTCATGCCCACAATGCATAGTTTTCAATCTTTACCTGTCTTATCAAGTTCATTGCATAACTTTTAGTTTTTATTTGTTTTTCTTTGTTTTGTGGTCTTTGCAGGTGTATAAGCATGTCCATGGACCAAGCACGATGAAACAGCCAAGGTTGGGATCAATACGGAGGACTTCCAGTCACTAGTCTTAGGCATTTTGTAGTGTCAAATGTGACATTTTCTAAAGCACCCAAATTAAATATTCAAGACCATAGGTGCATCAGTGTAGTTCATACGAATTCAACAAGCCCAAAAAACATCAAAATCAAAGTTAGTATGAAGAAATGGCGGTTGTGGGAGTCCTGGATTAGGGGGTCTCCGGACAGCCAGACTATCTCCATTGGCCGGACTGTTAGACTATGAAGATACAGGATTGAAGACTTCATCTCGTGTCCGGATGGGACTCTACTTGGCGTGGAAGGCAAGCTAGGCAATACGGATATGTGTATCTCCTCCTTTGTAACCGACCTTGTGTAACCCTAACCTCTCCGGTGTCTATATAAACCGGAGGGTTTTAGTCCATAGGACAACATACAATCATACCATAGGCTAGCTTCTAGGGTTTAGCCTCTCTGATATCGTGGTAGATCTACTCTTGTACTACCCATATCATCAATATTAATCAAGTAGGACGTAGGGTTTTACCTCCATCAAGAGGGCCCGAACCTGGGTAAAACATTGTGTCCCCTGCCTCCTGTTACCATCCGCCTTAGACGCACAGTTCGGGACCCCCTACCCGAGATCCGCTAGTTTTGACACCGACATTGGTGCTTTCATTGAGAGTTCCTTTGTGTCGTCGCCGTTAGGCTTGATGGCTCCTACTATCATCGGTAGCGATGCAGTCCAGGGTGAGACTTTTCTCCCCGGACAGATCTTCATGTTCGGCGGCTTTGCACTGCGGGCCAATTCGCTTAGCCATCTGGAGCAAATTGAAAGTTACGCCCCTGGCCACTAGGTCAGGTTTGGAAGCTTAAACTACACGGCCGATGTCCGTGGAGACTTGATCTTCGACGGATTCGAGCCTCTGCCTTCTATGTCATGCGGTCACGATGAGTACGGTTTAGCTCTACCATCGGACAGTGTTTAGGAGATCACACAGGCAGCCGCTCCGACCCTCAATTCGGAGCCAGTTGCGCCGTCCATGTACGGGTGGATGGACCCCGCCACTGAGGCCTTACCCGCAGCGGTGATCGAGCCAAACATCGACCTTACCTTGCACGAGAGTCGTGTTGTTAAACTGCCGGATCCTTCTCCGGCCACGGACTCCGAGCCGCCTGCGCCTGTTCCTATCGAATCCGGTTGGGCGCCAATCATGGAGTTTACCTCTGCGGATATTTTTCAGCACTCGCCCTTTGGCGACATACTGAACTCATTAAGATCTATCTCCTTGTCAGGAGAATCCTGGCCAAACTATGTCCGGCAGGACTGGGATGCGGATGACGGAGAAATTCGCGGCCCACCCACCACCCACTTAGTAGCCACTGTCGATGACTTAACTAACATGCTCGACTTCGACTCCGAAGACATCGACGGTATGGACGACGATGCGGGAGACGAAGAGGAACCACTGCCCACAGGGCACTGGACAGCCACGTCATCATACGATATATACATGGTGGATACACCCAAAGAAGGCAATGGTGACGAGATGGCGGAGGATGACCCCTCCAAGAAGAAACCCAAGCGTCGACATCAGCGGCGCCGCTCTAAGTCCCGCCAAAGCAAAAGTGGTGATACCGGCACAGGAGATAATAACACTCCGGATAGTGCCGAAGACAACAACAATCCCCTCCAGCAAGATTTAGAGCAGGAGAATGGAGGAGCCAGCCCTCCTGAGAGAGCGGCAGATGGAGAGGCGGAGGATGATAATTACATGCCCCCCTTCGAAGACGAGGCAAGCCTCGGCGATGACGAATTCGCCGTGCCAGAGGATCCCGTCGAACAAGAGTGCTTCAAACGCCGGCTTATAGCCACGGCAAATAGCCTTAAGAAAAAGTAGCAGCAGCTTCAAGCTGATCAAGATCTGCTAGCTGACAGATGGACTGAAGTCCTCGCGGCCGAGGAATATAAACTCAAGCACCCCTCCAAGAGTTACCCAAAATGCAGGTTGCTACCCCGACTGGAGGAAGAAGCGTATGATGCGGCTGATCGGCCACCTCGTGGCCGCGATAGAGAGGCATTCCAGCCAAAAACTCAGTCTGCACCCCGACGCCATTCAAATAAAAAGGCATGGGGAGATACGCCAGACCTGCGAGACATATTGGAGGATAAAGCAAAGCATGCAAGATTGATCTATGAATCACGAGGGCGTGCCTCTATGCGAGACGATAAACGTCACGCCGGATACAGTAAAAGTAAATACGGCCGGGCCGAACACAGCGGGCAAGACCCATTCGGGCCGCGTCGCGATATAGCCCAATACAGAGGCGCTGCACACCCCTTATGCTTCACAGATGAAGTAATGGATCATCAAATCCCAGAAGGTTTCAAACCTATAAATATTGAATCATACAACGGCACAATAAATCCTGCGGTATGGATCGAGGATTTCCTCCTCCACATCCACATGGCCCGCGGTGATGACTTACACGCCATCAAATACGTCCCACTAAAGCTCAAGGGACCAGCGCAGCATTGGCTTAACAGCTTGCCAACAGAGTCCATTAGCTGTTGGGAAGATCTGGAAGCCGCATTCCTCGACAACTTTCAAGGCACTTATGTGCGGCCACCAGATGCCGATGGCTTGAGCCACATAATTCAGCAGCCAGAAGAATCAGCCAGGCAATTCTGGACTCGGTTCCTAACAAAGAAAAATCAAATCGTCGATTGTCCGGATGCAGAGGCCCTAGCGGCTTTCAAACACAACATCCGCGATGAATGGCTAGCCCGGCACCTTGGTCAGGAAAAGCCGAAATCTATGGCAGCCCTCACGACACTCATGACCTGCTTTTGTGCGGGAGAAGACAGCCGGCTGGCTCGCAGTAATAGCATATCAAAGAACCATGGTACTTCGGATACCAAGGAAGGCAATAGCAGGTCACGTCGCAACAAACATAAGCGCCGCATTAACAGCGATAATACCGAGGATATGGCAGTCAATGCCGGATTCAAAGGCTCTAACCCCGGCCAGTGGAAAAAGCCATTCAAACAAAGTACGCGGGCCTGTCCAGCTTGGACCGTATACTCGATCGCTCGTGTCAAATACATGGCACCCCAGACACGCCAGCCAATCACACCAACAGGGATTGTTGGGTGTTCAAGCAGGCCGGCAAGTTAATTGCCGAAAACAAGGACAAGGGGCCACATAGCGATGACGAGGAGGAGCCCCGGCAGCCGCACACCAGAGGACAGAAGAGGTTTCCCCCACAAGTGCGGACGGTGAACATGATATACGCAACCCACATCCCCAAGAGGGAGCGGAAGCGTGCGCTCATGGACGTATATGAGTTGGAGCCAGTCACCCCAAAGTTCAATCCATGGTCCTCCTATCCGATCACTTTCGATCGCAGGGACCATCCCACTAGTATCCGTCATGGCGGATTCGCCGCACTGGTTCTGGACCCAATCATTAACGGATTTCACCTCACTCGAGTCCTTATGGATGGCGGCAGTAGCCTGAACCTGCTTTATCAGGACACAGTGCGCAAAATGGGTATAGACCCCTCAAGGATCAAACCCACAAAAACGACCTTTAAGGGCGTCATTCCAGGCGTAGAGACCCATTGCACATGCTCAATTACACTGGAAGTGGTCTTCGGATCCCCGGATAACTTCCGAAGCGAAGAGTTAATCTTCGATATAGTCCCGTTTCGCAGTGGTTATCATGCACTGCTCGGGTGAACCGCATTTGCGAGATTCAATGCGGTACCGCATTATGCATACCTCAAGCTCAAGATGCCAGGACCTCGCGGGGTTATTACAGTCAATGGAAACACAAAGCGCTCTCTCCGAACGGAGGAGCACACCGCGGCCCTGGCAGCAGAAGTGCAAAGCAACCTCTCAAGGCAATCCACCAGTTCGGCACTTCAAGACCCGGACACCTTCAAGCGCGCTCGGAGCAATCGGCAACTAGACCGCCTGGCGCGATCTGACCTCGCGTAGCAATGAGACCCCCACCCCAGTCCCAGCCATACGGCGAAACTCATGCCACGTGTATACAATTACGCATTAAAAATACCATGGGCACAGGTGGGGAGGGGGGCACAATTGCGGCACGCCCCAAGACGCGGCTTAAACCGCACTAGGGCTTCCCGTTTGGTTATTTTTCTCTTTTTCAGGACCTTAATCTCTGGAAACCCTGCCCGGAAGCACTATTGCCGAACACACGATGCAGCAACCAAGGAGGCAGAAAGCTATGTCACACCACGGAATTCCCAGGTGGATTACAATAACAAGCGAAATATTTGATTTAATACTATTCCTCAGCTTGCCCTTGGAAGGGACATAGTCCTACTCTTTGCTTATCGCACCATCTGTATCATTCTGCTTTAAACGCACCTTTTTGAATAAACAATGCATAACATTACGACTATTATTGCGTTCTTGTTATACATATATGTGTTCATTAATGACGCCTTGCAACCGTACACTTTGGTACGGCCAATACACCAGGGGTTTATGTACCCCACAATATGGTGTGAAAAGTCCGAACACTTTCACAAGTGCAGCACCCCGAACTTATAGCATTATATGCATCATCTCCGAATCATGTCTTTGGTCAAATGTTGGGTTTGCCCGGCTCCTATGTTTTGGTACCTTACGTTCCGCTCTATCGGCTAAGGTAGCGCTAGGAGAACTACTGCGATTGTGCCCCGGTTCTGCTGGGCTAAGCACCTCGGTAGAGAAAGCTAAAACTGACTGTCATGATAAGGCGAGAGACTGGTCGCTGTTCGGCGAGGTTTTCGAGTCCCTAAAGACTTATGCCGCTTAGAGCGAGGGGCCGGCCCTGTCCGGCTTAAAGGCGTGTATCGCGCCCCGAATTCGGCCTTCCGAATACCAGGGGCTTCGCCGAAATTTAAAATTATAGAATTCTATGGCTAAGTGAGAGTGATAAAGCATTATTAGTCCGGTTGCCTTGTTCGTTGTGCTGAGCACCTCCCTAGAAGGACCCAAACATGGGAACAAGAGTGCTCAGGTTTATCCCGAACACCCCAGCACTCGTGGCATGGAGGCAGAAGCCGAGGACTAGCCATCTCTCAGATTGGAGAAACAGCCAAACAGAAGGTAATATTTTAAATTCACACAAGTGTTGCATAGCGCATATGAAACAAGTTTTCATCATACAGGATCACACGAGCAAGTTTACTCAAATATTACATCCTTTGAACATTCGTCCGCTACAAGATGGGCACCCTTCAGGACACCCTCATAATAAATTTTGGGGGTGCGATGCTCCTTGCCCTGTGGCGGCCCTTCCTTGATCAGCTTCACAGCGTCTAGCTTGGCCCACTGCACCTTCACATGGGCGAAAGCCCGGCGTGCACCTTCGATGCAGATGGACCGCTTGACGACCTCCAGCCATGGGCAGGCATCCACAAGCCGCCTCACCAGGCCGAAGTAGCTGTTCGGAAGGGCGTCGCCAGGCCACAGCCGGACTATAAGGCCCTTCATGGCCTGTTCGGCCGCCTTGTGCAGCTCGACCAGCTGCTTTAGCTGGACGCTCAGAGGCATCGAGTGTTCGGTCCCAGTATACTGAGACCAGAACATCTTCTCCGTTGAGCTTCCCTGCTCGACCTGGTACAACTGTGCGGCATCCGACACGCTGTGGGGCAAATCTGCGAATGCTCCTGGAGAGCTCCGAATTCGGGTAAGTAATCGGTATTTACTTTCACATGCTTGCTTTGCATATAGAATGCTTTACCCGCCACTATATTCCTCATCGCATCAATCTCCTAGAGGGCCTTCTGTGCTTTAGCCTCGGCACTCTTGGCACTTTCATGGGCGGAGGCAAGCTCAGACTCTCACGTCTTCGAGTCACGCTCCAACGCCTCATGCTTCGACACGAGAGCCTGGAGGACTTGCTGCACCTCGCCCACCCGTGCCTCTTGCTTTTCCCGCTCGTTGCGCTCCTTGGCCGCTTTATCTTCGACCTTGGACAACGCTTGCTTTAGGGTCGCCACTTCGGTCGTGGCCCCTGGCAAATATACAATGATCTTGTCATTTTGCAATCGCATCTTCTTTTATTTATACATATCTATAGACAGGGTATTACTTACCCTTGTTCTCCTCGAGCTGCCTCTTGGCAAGGCCGAGCTCTTTCTTGGACCCCTCGAGGTCCTGCTTCAGTGTGGCGACCTCCGCAGTCAGTACGGCTGAGGCCAGCAGCGAAGCCTGCATACGCATATTGACATACTTACATTAGACTCCTGCGATATTATTTGATCCTCTGTTCGGCTTTTCTTTGTGAACACCGAACAGAGCATCAGGGGCTACTGTCTATGCGGTAATATTTTTCCTATATTTTAAACACTTACCTCAAAGACTGTTAGAAGGCTGGCATAGGCGTCAGTCAGTCCGCTCTTGGCGGACTGAACCTTCTGGACCACCGCACTCATAATAGCACGGTGCTCCTCGTCGATGGAAGCACTGCGAAGCGTTTCCAGCAAATTGTCCGGCGCCTCTGGATGGACAGAGGTCACCGGCACAGGCGTCTTGCCCCTCTTGGAAGGAGGCCGCCTGCCCGAGTCCGGAACCACTGGAGGATCCGGCGCGGTGTTCGGCTGAGGGCCGAACTCGGGGCCTTCAGGGGCCTTGTCCCCTCTGCTCCCGGAGTCCGGAAGTTTGCCTTGAGGCGCCTACGGGACCGTCTCCCCTCGACCCAGTGCCTCTCGAGAGAATACCTCTGCGTCGTCCGCAAGGCAAGGGGAGGTGGCGATCGGAAGTGGATCGCTATCCATATCCGATGAGCCCAGGGAACCGTCCGATGATACATCGATACTGGCTCGTGGCGGCCTGCATAATCATATTTAGCGTTAGGGAAAGCGGTGCAACAAAGGAATTCTATGAGTTACTCTGGTATCCGAATACTTACGATCTCCCCAGGGGCTTGGCCCTGTGCAACCACTCGTCTTCGCCTTCGTCGGCGGCGGTGGAACTGTCTGGAAGGAGAGTCCATCCCTTCTTGGACCCTTCGGCCCCCCAGTTGGGGCGGCCTTCCTTTTCTTATTTCCCCCAACTGGAGGGGGAGCATCTTCTTCTTCTTCCTCGTCTTCGGGGGAGGAGTGCGCTGCAGAGTCATCGGACGGTGAGTCCGACGATGCCTGGCGTCGGGAACTCTTTCGGGTTCCCTTGGCCTTCTTGGTCTTCTCCGGCACCTTGTAAGGAGTCGGAGTCAGCATCTCCGTCAGGAGAGCGCCCGCAGTGTCTTTGGGCAAAGGGGCCGGACAATTAATCTACCCTGATGTCTCCACCCAGTCCTGTCAAAGGCATGGATATTAGACCCCACACATGATTAAGCTAGGGGAAATAAACGTCCTACGGGACGTATTGAACTCACCGAACGCGCTAGGCACTTTGCGCTTAGCCCACGGTCCTCGGCGAGAGAAGGAGGGACCTCGGCGCCCTTGAACAACACCTTCCAGACGTCCTTGTGCGTTGTATCGAAGAGCTCGCTCAAAGTCTGGTGCTGGGCCGGGTCGAACTCCCACAAGTTAAAATCCCGTTGTTGACACGGGAGGATCCGGCGGATGAGCATAACCTCGACTATGTTGACAAGCTTGAGCTTCTTGCTTGCCATACTCCGGATACATTTCTGGAGTCCATCCAGCTCCACCGATGAACCCCATGACAAGCCCTTCTCTTTCCAGGAAGTGAGCCGTGTAGGGAATCCGGATCGAAACTCGAGGGACGCCGCCCATTTGGCGTCGCGCGGCTCGGTGATGTAGAACCACGCCGATTGCCATCCCTTATGGTCTCCACAAAGGAGCCTTCAAGCCATATAACGTTGGGCATCTTGCCCACCATGGCTCCGCCGCATTCTGCTTGTTGGCCTCCCACCACCTTCGGCTTGATATTGAAGGTCTTTAACCACAGGCTGAAGTGGGGCCGGATGCGGAGGAAAGCCTCACACACGACGATGAACGCCGAAATGTTGAGGATGAAGTTCGGGGCCAGATCATGGAAGTCCAGCCCGTAGTAGAACATGAGACCACTGATGAATGGATGGAGGGGAAACCCCAGTCCGTGGAGGAAGTGGTGGAGGAAAACTACCCTCTCGTGAGGTTCCGGGGTAGGGACAATCTACCCCGCAGCGGGCAGCCGATGCGCGATATTCGCGGCTAAGTATCCAGCTCCGTGCAGCTTCTTGATATGTCCCTCCGTAACAGAGGAAGCAATCCATTTGCCTCCCACTCCGGACATGTTTGGAGAAGGTTGAGGGAAGGGATGTGGACTTGGGTGTTGGAGCTTGAGTGCGCGAAAATGGATGAGCAAAGGAGGAAGAAGGCGTGGATGGAAAGGTGAATCCTTATCCCTTTATATGGGCGGACAAAACTAAGCGTCCCCACTAGCCTGGTAAAACTCGCTTATCCCCGAAGTGCCGTAATCGATGGCGCGGTTGGGTTACCCACACCCGTATTGATGAGAATCCCGTGATAAGGGGACACGATCTCTGCTTTGACAAGACGTGTCAAAAAACTGCCTCGCGTTATGTGTGGGGCTTGTTAAAGGAAACGGTTCGAATAATCACCGGGCTGTGACATAATGTCATGTTGCCAAAACAAGTCAGCAAATTGGATTTTTGGAAATATTATTCTCTCTACGGTGGTATGTGGAACTTATTTTTGCAGGGTCGGACACTATCCTTATATTCAAATTCTTTCGTGGTATATTCGGAGGAGGAACCCGCCTTGCAATGCCGAAGACAATACTGCGCGTCGGACTCATCGTCATTGAAAGCCTGGTTCAGGGGCTACTGTGGGAGTCCTGGATTAGGGGGTCTTCGGACAGCCGGACTATCTCCATTGGCCGTACTGTTAGACTATGAAGATACAGGATTGAAGACTTCGTCTCGTGTCTGGATGGGACTCTACTTGGCGTGGAAGGCAAGCTAGGAAATATGGATATGTGTATGTCCTCCTTTGTAACCAACCTTGTGTAACCCTAACCTCTCCGGTGTCTATATAAACCGGAGGGTTTTAGTCCGTAGGACAACATACAATCATACCATAGGCTAGCTTCTAGGGTTTAGCCTCTCTGATCTCGTGGTAGATCTACTCTTGTACTACCGATATCATCAATATTAATCAAGCATGACGTAGGGTTTTACCTCCATCAAGAGGGCCCGAACTTGGGTAAAACATTGTGTCCCCTGCCTCCTGTTACCATCCGCCTTAGACGCATAGTTCGGGACCCCCTACCCGAGATCCACCGGTTTTGACACCAACAGCGGTTGTTCTACTAAAGGGGCCCACAACAAAAGAAGGCGCTTGGTACTATCGGGCATAGTCATAACGGCGGTCTTACCACCTCTAGAAAAAACGAAAATTGGCCAGATCAAACGTGATTCTTCATTGATTCGGCCCCGCTTGTTCCCATGACTTTCTTGGATGCCAAGGAGGTATTGGGATTGGATTTGACTCATCTAGAGGCCTTGGATCAAAGTGGATGAGCTACATCAATGGAGGAGACCCGAGGAGGCCTCCTATATAAACACCTCCAACCCTAGCCGCCGGGAATCATCTTCATCAAGTCACATATGCTCCACCACGTGTCACCACACCTCCATTGTTGCAACTCCACCATAGAGGAAGGGCCAAGACAAGGAAGAAGAAGGAAGGAGACTTTGCCAACATCTGCCACCGGCCAAAGGGCAGTTCCATCTCCATCAACGCCTCCACGCTTCCCCTCTTCCCAAAAGTCATGTTGTCTTGTAACTTGTCTCTACCCTCTTATGTTATTGAGTAATTACTAGTTCTCGGGGAATAAAGATGAACTCTAGTCGTATTTGCGGTGAACGATGATGTGAGATATAAAATCCTCTTCTGCATGTTTATGCTAATATTCTTCGTGATGTTGGGTGAAGTGCACCATCCAACATTTGCCTATTTGGACACAATGATATTACTATTCGGATGAATCTGGGAGAGGAGGTTCATGGTGACAGAAGCTACCCCCTCCTTCAAACCACGCTAAAATCCGTGTGATGGTTGAAAGTGGAGGTAAAGAGGTGACAGTGATACCTCCCTTCCTTCTCTAATCTTTGATAGGGGAATAACGAAGACCACCCATTGGCCCATCCACGAGGAGACCCTTAATCATCATTCTATAACATGCGTGTGAAGGAACGGTGGTGGCGTGTGTGATACGAGAGACTACATGTAGCATCGTATATTGTACCAGGCTCCCCCCATGAAGAGAAAGATCAAGAGTGGCTTAAGTATACAAACCAGAACTATGTCTATGCATATGTTACGTAGATCGTACCAGTAGTAAGGACTATAAACCCCCTGAGATCTCTCGATTACTCAAGCATCGTGATACGTCTCCAATGTATCTATAATTTTTGATTGTCCCATGCTATTATATTATCCATCTTGGATGTTTTATATGCATTAATATGCTATTTTATATTATTTTTGGGACTAATCTATTAACCTAGAGCCTAGTGCTAGTTTCTATTTTTTCCTTGTTTTTGAGTTTTACAGAAAAGGAATATCAAACGGAGCCCAAATGAGCTAAAAAATTACGGTGATTTTTTATGGATCAGAAGAAGCCCCCAAAGCAAAAGAGTTAGGCCAGAAGAGTCCCGAGCCAACGACAAGGGTGGAGGGTGCCCCCACCCCCCTAGGGTGCGCCCCTGCCTTGTCGCTGACTCGTGGACCCCCCTAACTTGAAACTGACGCCAAAAATTCCTATAAATTCAGAAACCCCCAGAAAGAAACCTAGATTAGGAGTTCTGCCGCCGCAAGCCCCTATAGCCACGAAAAACCAATTAGGAGCCTGTTCCGGTACCCTGCCGGAGGGGGAAACCATCACTAGTGGCAATCTTCATCATCTTGACGGTCTCCATGACGAGAAGGGAGTAGTTCATCCTCGGGGCTGAGGGTATGTACCAGTAGCTATGTGTTTGATCTCTCTCTCTCTCTCGTGTTCTTGATATGGCACGATCTTGATGTGTCGCGAGCTTTGTTACTATAGTTGAATCATATGGTGTTTCTCCCCCTCTATATTCTTGTGATGAATTGAGTTTTACCTTTAAGGTTTCACTATTATCGGATTGAAGACTATTATGGATTTGAGAACACCTGATGTATGTCTTGCGTGGGATACCCGTGGTGACAATGGGGTATTCTATTGATTCACTTGATGTATGTTTTGGCACTCAACCCGCGGATTCCCGAGGTGACATTGGGGTAATCTATGCATAGGGGTTGATGCACGTTTTCGTCCTTGTTTCTCCGGTAGAGATCTTGGGGCACTCTTTGAGGTTATTTATGTTGGATCGAATATTATGAATCTGAAGTTGTTTGATGCATATGGTATAATTGACACACGGATACTTGTGGTGACATTGGAGTATCTAGGTGACATTAGGGTTGATTGATGTGTGTCATATGGTTTATTTTACTACGAACTCTAGGGCTGTTTGTGACACTTATAGGAATAACTTAATGGATTGATCGGAAAGAATAACTTTGAGGTGGTTTCGTACCCTACAAGCAATTTCATCTTATGTTCTCCGCTTTAGGAACTTTGGAGTGACTTTTGTCGCATGTTGAGGGATTTCCATATGATTTAATTATGTTATCATTGTTGAGAGAACTTGCACTTGTGAAAGTATGAACCCTAGGCCTTGTTCCCAAGCATTGCAATACCGTTTTTGCTCAGTTTTGTTACTAGTTGCCTTGCTATTTTTATATTTTCAGGTAACAAAAACCTATATCTACCATACATATTACGCTTGTATCACCACCTCTTCGTCGAACTAGTGCACCTATACAATTTACCATTGTATTGGGTGTGTTGGGGACACAAGCGACTCTTTGTTATTTGGTTGCAGGGTTGTTTGAGAGATACCATCTTCATCCTACGCCTCTCACAGATTGATAAACCTTAGGCCATCCACTTGATAGAAATTTGCTACTGTCCTACAAAACTCTGCGCTTGGAGGCCCAACACGAGTCTACAATAAGAAGGTTACGTAGTAGACATCAAGCTCTTTTCTGGCGCCGTTGCCGGGGAGGTGAGTGCTTGAAGATATATCTTTAGATCTTGTATTTGAATCTTTTAGTTTCTTGTTTTATCACTAGTTTAGTCTATAAAATAAAACTATAAAAAATGGAATTGAGGTTGCCTCATATGCTTCATCTTTCTAATATCTTTCGTGAAAATGATGGAAAGGAAAACTGTGCTCAAGTGTTAGAAGAAGAAGTCTATATAATGTTTGGCACTAAATATTTTAATGATGAGCATGATTGCAATGTTGTTAGTAGGAATTCTTTGAATATCCATGATGCTAATGATATGCAAAGCCATAAGCTTGGGGATGCTATGTTTGATGAAGATGATATTTTTTGTCCCCCAAGTTTTGATGAGCAAATTTACTATGATGATAGCATGCCTCCTATTTATGATGATTATATTGATGAAAGTGAGTTTGGAAGAGTGTAAAATCTAGGTAATGATCCCACTATTTTGGAGGGTGTTGACTCTTATAATATTTATGGAAATGGATTTGGAGATGTCATGACTTTATTTAGTGATGAATCCACTATTTCGGAAGAGGTTCCAATTGATTATGAGAACAAAGTTGCTATCTATGATGATTATTGTGATGACATGTGAAAGGATCAATGTGGTTGACTAGAGGGGGGGTGAATAGGCAACTACCAATTTTTACTTTACTTTACCAAATTAAACTTTGCATCAAAGTAGGTTGTCTAGATGTGCAACTAGGTGAGCAACCTATATGATGCAATAACAACAAGCATACAAGCAAGCAAGAGAAGTAACACTAAAGAGCTTGCACAAGTAAAGGTAAGAGATAACCAAGAGTGGATCCGGTGAAGACGAGGATGTGTTACCGAAGTTCCTTCCTTTTGAGGGGAAGTACGTCTCCGTTAGAGCGGTGTGGAGGCACAATGCTCCCCAAGAAGCCACTAGGGCCACCGTATTCTCCTCACGCCCTCACACAATGCGAGATGCCGTGATTCCACTATTGGTGCCCTTGAAGGCGGCAACCGAACCTTTACAAACAAGGTTGGCGCAATCTCCACAACTTAATCGGAGGTTCCCAACAAAACCACGAAGCTTCACCATAATGGACTATGGCTCCGTGGTGACCTCAACTGTCTAGGGTGCTCAAACACCCAAGAGTAACAAGATCCGCTAGGGATGTGTGGGGGAATCAAAAATCCCTTGGTAGAAGTGTAGACCGGGGCCTTCTCAACCACTCCGGAGCAAATCAACAAGTTTGATTGGCTAGAGAGATAGATCGGGCGAAAATGGAGCTTGGAGCATTTAATGGAGCTTGAGCAATAAATGGAGCTTGAGGGGGGAAGAGATGGGTCAAAGGGAAGAAGGGGACCCCTTTTCATAGTGGGGGCAACAATCCAACCGTTGCCCCTCACCATCTAGCCCCGCACAGGGCGGTACTACCGCTAAGAGGGGGCGGTACTACCGCTAGGTCAGCGGTACTGCCGCATCAATCAGCGACACTGCCGCGCAGAGGAGACTAGTAGGGAATAGGACCCAACGCGGTACTACCGCGGTGGTAGGGACGGTACTACCGCTCCTGAAACGGTACTACCGCCTCTACAACCGCAACTAGTGCCGCAAAACCCGACACGAGAAAAAGACCCCTCGAGTCGAGGCGGTAGGAGCCAGACAGCCCAGCGGTACTACGACAGCTGGGTCATGGGCGGTACTACCACTGTGGAGCGGAACTGCCGCTTGTGACCCTTCGGCCATACTACCGCTTGTAGTGCGGTACTACCGCTGGGACACTGAAGAGAGAGAGAATCTCTCCAAAGAGGCTGAGGATGAGGCGGTGGTGCCAGGCACCCCAGCGGTACTACTGCTGTGGAGTCACGGGCGGTACTACCACTGTGGAGTGGTACTGCCGCTAGTGGCTCCTCAGCGGTACTACGGCTGGGTTGCGCGGTACTACCGCTGGGATCCAGACAGGACAAAGAAAAGCGGAGAGATCTCTTCAATGGAATGGACAAGCTCAGAGGGAGAGAAGCTGATGTGTACGTGTTGATTCCACCCTTGCAATACCCCAGCAAACCCCCTCTTGATAGTACGGTGCCCTCTACGCAACTAGTCCACCGAGAGAGAAAAGAAAGAGCTACACTGTCTTGAAAGACACTCTGAAGGGAAGAAAATGTCTCGTGCTAGGGGTGAATCTGTTAACTATTCAAAGCACAAGATTAGTCCGCAAACATGTTGTCATCAGTCACCAAAACTACCTTGAGAGAGATATGCCGTAACAATCTCCCCTTTTTTGGTGGATTGATGACAACTAGGGATTTGCGCAAGGAAAAGAAATAAATGTAAGAAAACTAAGAACTACAAAATATAGACGGGCTCCCCCAGAATGTGTGCACCTAGTTAGAGGAGCATTCGGAAAGCAAGACACACACATCCGGATCAACACTCCCACTATATTTTATAGTCCAACAATTCTAAGCACAATATATATGAGAGAAGAGTATAAAACAGGACAAGCATGCAACTCATAATAAACTACAGTACTGAATAGATATAAGTAATAAGGTAGCGATAGGGAGCATATGTCTCACACCATATGTCTAGAACTTAGGTCTCACAGGCACCAAACCAAACCAAACAAAGACACTGAGAGAACACACAAGAAAACACAAGACGACACACACACTCAAATCACGGCAACAACACAAATCCCTACACTCTCTCCCCCTTTGGCAGCGAGACACCAAAAAGGGCAAAGAGTGACGCTACGACTCCAGGTGATGGGAAGATGAGGATCTCGAACATCACATCTCAGCGTGATCGTCTGCATCTTCATCGTGAGTCGAAAACTGATCGGCATCGGAGTCGGTACAAGGGCAATGCTGATGAATCCATTCCTCCTCTTCAGTGATCTGACCCTCAGAACCACTGGCAACTGTCGCTCCCATCTGACGCATGAGCTCCTTGTGGCGCATCCTGGCATGCTTCTCCGCCACATGAGTCATGTACTGACCATGAGACTCCATGCAAAAAAGCTTCTTCATCTTGCGTTTAAGCTTCTGTGCCCACAACGGTTCTGTACTAGAGGGCCCAAAGTCCTTCTCGTGATCATCAGTGGCAGCCCCACCCTCGGTCCCCATGGCAGCAGCAACAGCAGACAGACCCCCTGTTTGA
The DNA here is from genome assembly GCF_003073215.2 of Triticum urartu. Classification (NCBI taxonomy): domain Eukaryota; kingdom Viridiplantae; phylum Streptophyta; class Magnoliopsida; order Poales; family Poaceae; genus Triticum; species Triticum urartu. The sequence continues at coordinate 446,958,254 of NC_053025.1, read as the reverse complement.
GGCGCTGGGGTGACCCAATTGTCCTTCTTTCTCAGACGCTTGATCTCATGAGAAACCAAGTCTCCAGTTTCTAGCAACACTCTGGGATAGATCTGTGCCTAGGCCCTCTCAATGAGCCTCATGATGAATGGACCATACATCGGGCACTTGCGCTCAGACACGGCAGAGAGAAGTTCAGACCACATGACATGAGAAATATCCAGGCTCTCTCCAGTGTTTGCTTCCTTCTCATGCTGACAGAACAGAAGCATGTCCACGAGATAAGAGTGGACCATATCCAGATTCTTGATGTGAGGAAAGAGAGTCTCACGGAAGATATGATGAAGAATGTCCAGATACGGAGACAACTGATAGGTTTTCTTCTCAGTCACTGGGTGAACTTTCACAGTGCAGTAGGGCCAAAGGGCTTGCTTGTGGGTGGACGTACCATTGCGGTGAGGGCGGAAACCGACTGGAGTCTCAAGCCCATGATCCACCACATCAAGTAACTCCATGAAAGCCTTCCACTTGACGGAAAGCAGCTTGCCATTGGTCATCCATGTCAGAGTTCTGTCGACATCTATCCCAAGATGAACGGTGGCAAAGAATTGAGCCACCAAATCTGCATCGAAATCCTTGTTGAATTGCATGATCCTGAGAATGTTCAGCTGAGTGCACATCTGAAGGGCTTCGCCAAAGTACTCCGGGTCCTTCTCCATAGCATCAGTGTCAATGGAGCGAACATCAACAAAGAGATTCTTCTTGGCCTTGATCACATCAAAATAGATGGCAAACTGAAAACGGTTCCAGAACGGGCGGTTGACCAAAGTGGGTTCTTGGTCCACCTCATAGGGATTGCGGCGACGCTTTTCCCAAAACTCCTTGTTGGTCATTTGCTTTATTATACTAACGGAGTTACGAGTTTTCTGTTGAGTTTTGTGTTGTGAAGTTTTCAAGTTTTGGGTGAAGTTTTGATGGACTAAGGAATAAGGAGTCGCAAGAGCCTAAGATTGGGGATGCCCAAGGCACCCCAAGGCAATATTCAAGGACAGCCAAGCATCGAAGCTTGGGGATGCCCCGAATGGCATCCCCTCTTTCGTCTTCGTTCATCGGTAACCTTACTTGGAGCTATATTTTTATTCACCACATGATATATGTTTTGCTTGGAGCATCATTTTATTTTATTAGGATTTACTTTATGTTATTTAGATTAGTCTTTTGCATCTTTTAGTTCAATAAAAAGGTCAAGTATAGCCTTTACCATGCTTATTTTGCAAGTTTATATGTTGTTGTTTTAAAAACAGAAAGTTTTCTATCATTGTTTGAATATTTGTGAATAGTAAGAACATGATAAAATCTTGAAATTATTACACAATGAGCAACAACAATTTTTCTACATTGTGGTAATTTTTCAGAATTTTTGGAGTTAGGTAAGTATGATTCCTCTAGCATTCTTTACAGACTGTTTTGTTTAGACAGATTGCTGTTATGTTTGCATTGTTTGCATATGTTTGCTTGTTTAATGATTATATTTGATGATAGGAGTATTAAATATGCAGAGGCATTTAGTGTGAAATGTTAAATAATAATTTTAGTTATTTGCTACAGTAGATAATGATAAGGTTTATGCATTGATTTATACTAACTTATTTCATGGGTTCTTGTTGAGTCTTGTGGTGATGAAGTTTTTAAGATTTAGGGAAACGCAATATGAAAGGAATTAAGGAGACACAAAAGCCAAGCTTGTGGATTCCCAAGGCATCCCAAGTTAATATTTCAAGAAGTATCAAGCATCTAAGCTTGGGGATGCCCCGGTTGACATCCCACCTTTCTTCTTCAACAACTATCGGTCAGTTTTGGTTGAGCCTAAGTTTTTGCTTCTTCACATGCTATGTGCTATCCTTGCAATGCCATTTTTTGTTTTGATTGCTGTTTGAATAAAATATTAAGATCTAAAATTCTTAAATGTTAGAGAGTCTTCCCATAGTTATAAGATTATTTGACTACTCATTGATCTTCACTTATATCTTTTGGAGTAGTTTGTCATTTGCTCTAGTGCTTCACTTATATATTTTTAGAGCACGACGGTAGTTTTATTTTATAGAAATTCTTGAACTCTCATGCTTCACTTATATTATTTTGAGAGTCTCTAAACAACATGGTAATTTCCTTTGGTTATAAATTTAGTCCTAATATGATAGACATCCAAGATGGATATAATAAAAACTTCCATATAAAGTGCATTGAATACTATGAGAAGTTTGATTCCTTATGATTGTTTCGAGATATAAAGATGGTGATATTAGAGTAATGCTAGTGAGTAATTGTGGATTGTAGAAATACTTGTGTTAAAGTTTGTGATCCCGTAGCATGCACGTATGGTGAACCGTTATGTGATGAAGTCGGAGCATGATTTATTTATTTATTGTCTTCCTTATGAGTGGAGGTCGGGGATGAGTGATGGTCTTTTCCTACCAATCTATCCCCCTAAGAGCATGCGTGTAGTATTTCTTTTCGATAACTAATAGATTTTTGCAATAAGTATGTAAGTTCTTTATGACTAATGTTGAGTCCATGGATTATACGCACTCTCACCCTTCCACCGTTGCTAGCGTCTCTAGTACCGCGCAACTTTCGCCGGTACCATACACCCATCATATACCTTCCTCAAAACAGCCACCATACCTACCTATTATGGCATTTTCATAGACATTCCGAGATATATTGCCATGCAAATTTCCACCGTTCTGTTTATTACGACGCGCTTCATCATTGTCATATTGCTTCGCATGATCATGTAGTTGACATCGTATTTGTGGCAAAGCCACCGTTCATATTTCTTTCATATATGTGAAGGAAATATGCCCTAGAGGCAATAATAAAGTTCTTATTTATATTTCCTTATATCATGATAAATGTTTATTATTCATGCTAGAATTGTATTAACCGGAAACTTAGTACATGTGTGAATACATAGACAAACAGAGTGTCACTAGTTTGCCTCTACTTGACTAGCTCGTTGAATCAATGATGGTTATGTTTCCTAACCATAGACATGAGTTGTCATTTGATTAACGGAATCACATCATTAGAGAATGATGTGATTGACTCGACCCATTCCGTTAGCTTAGCATGATGATCGTTTAGTTTGTTGCTATTGCTTTCTTCATGACTTATACATGTTCCTATGACTACAAGATTATGCAACTCCCGAGTACCGGAGGAACACTTTGTGTGCTACCAAACATCACAACATAATTGGGTGATTATAAAGGTGCTCTACAGGTGTCTCCAATGGTACTTGTTGAGTTGGCATAGATCGAGATTAGGATTTGTCACTCCGATTGTCGGAGAGGTATCTCTGGGCCCTCTCGGTAATGCACATACCTATAAGCCTTGCAAGCATTGTGACTAATGAGTTAGTTGCGGGATGATGCATTACGGAACGAGTAAAGAGACTTGCCGGTAACGAGATTGAACTAGGTATAAGGATACCGACGATCGAATCTCAGGCAAGTAACATACCGATGACAAAGGGAACAACATATGTTGTTATGCGGTTTGATCGATAAAGATCTTCATAGAATATGTAGGAACCAATATGAGCATCCAGGTTCCGCTATTGGTTATTGACCAGAGACGAGTCTCGGTCATGTCTACATAGTTCTCAAACCCATAGGGTCCGCACGCTTAAAGTTCGGTGATGATCGGTAATATGAGTTTATGTGTTTTGATTTACCGAAGGTAGTTCGAAGTACCGGATATGATCACGGACATGACGAGGAGTCTCGAAATGGTCGAGACATAAAGATCGATATATTGGAAGCCTATATTTGGACATTGGAATAGTTCCGGGTGAAATCGGGATTTTACCGGAGTACCGGGAGGTTACCGGAACCCCCCAGTAAATGTATGGGCCTTATTGGGCGATGGTGGAGAGATAGAGAGAGGAGACCATGGCAGGCCATGTGCCCCCTCTCCCTCTGGTCCGAATTGGACTAGGAGGGGGGCGGCGCCCCCCTTTCCTTCCTCCATCTCTCCCCCTTCCTTCTCTCCTGGTCCAACTAGGGAAGGGGGGGGGAATCCTACTCCCGGTGGGAGTAGGACTCCTCTTGGCGCGCCCTGCTAGGGCCGGTCGGCCTCCCCCTTGCTCCTTCATATACGGGGGCAGGGGGCACCCCAAGACACGAAGTTGATCAAGTGATCTTTTAGCCGTGTGCGGTGCCCCCCTCTACCATAATCCACCTCGGTCATATCGTAGCGGTGCTTAGGCGAAGCCCTGCGTCGGTAGCATCATCATCACCGTCATCACGCCGTCGTGCTGACAGAACTCTCCCTCGAAGCTCTGTTGGATCGGAGTTCGTGGGACATCACCAAGTTAAACGTGTGCTGAACTCGGAGGTGCCGTACGTTCGGTACTTGGATCGGTCGGATCATGAAGACGTACGACTACATCAAACGCGTACTCATAACGCTTCCGCTTACGGTCTACGAGGGTACGTGGACAAAACTCTCCCCTCTCGTTGCTATGCATCACCATGATCTTGCATGTGCGTAGGATTTTTTTTGAAATTACTACGTTCCCCAACAGTGGCATCCGAGGCAGGTTTATGTGTAGATGTCATATGCACGGGTAGAACACAAAGGAGTTGTGGGCGTGGGTATATACATATTGCTTGCCATCACTAGTTGATTCTTGATTCAGCGACATTGTTGGATGAAGCGGCCCAGACCGACTTTACGCGTACGCTTATGCGAGACTGGTTCTACCGACGTGCTTCGCACACAGGTGGCTAGTGGGTGTCTGTTTCTCCAGCTTTAGTTGAATCGGATTCAATGAACATGGTTCTTTCTAAAGATCAAAAATCAATCACTATACCACGTTGTGGTTTTTGACGCGTAGGTAAGAACGGTTCTTGCTCAGCCCGTAGTAGCCACGTAAAACTTGCAACAACAATGTAGAGGACGTCTAACTTGTTTTTGTAGGGCATGTTGTGATGTGATATGGTCAAGACATGATGCTAAATTTTATTGTATGAGATGATCATGTTTTGTAACACAGTTATCAGCAACTGGCAGAAGCCATATGGTTGTCGCTTTATTGCATGAAATGCAATCGCCATGTAATTGCTTTACTTTATCACTAAGCGGTATGCGATAGTCGTGGAGGAAATAGTTGGCGTGACGACAACGATGCTTCGATGGAGATCAAGGTGTCAAGCCGGTGACGATGGTGATCATGACGGTACTTTGGAGATGGAGATCACAGGCACAAGATGATGATGGCCATATCATATCACTTATATTGATTGCATGTGATGCTTATCCTTTATGCATCTTATTTTGCTTAGATCGACGATAGCATTATAAGATGATCTCTCACTAAATTTCAAGGTATAAGTGTTCTCCCTAAGTATGCACCGTTGCGAAAGTTCGTCGTGCCGAGACACCACGTGATGATCGGGTGTGATAAGCTCTACGTTCACATACAACGGGTGCAAGCTAGTTTTGCACACGCAGAATACTCGGGTTAAACTTGACGAGCCTAGCATATGCAGATATGGCCTCGGAACACTGAGACTGAAAGGTCGAGCATGAATCATATAGTAGATATGATCAACATAGTGATGTTCACCATTGAAAACTATCCATCTCACGTGATGATCGGACATGGTTTAGTTGATATGGATCACGTGATCACTTAGATGATTAGAGGGATGTCTGCCTAAGTGGGAGTTCTTAAGTAATATGATTAATTGAACTTTAATTTATCATGAACTTAGTACATGATAGTATTTTGCATGTCTATGTTGTTGTAGATAGATGGCCCATGCTGTTGTTCCGTAGAATTTTAATGCGTTCCTTGAGAAAGCAAAGTTGAAAGATGATGGTAGCAATTACACGGACTGGGTCCGTAACTTGAGGATTATCCTCATTGCTGCACAGAAGAATTACGTCCTGGAAGCACCGCTAGGTGCCAAACCTGCTGCATGAGCAACGCTAGATGTTATAAACGTCTGGCAGAGCGAAGCTGATGACTACTCGATAGTTCAGTGTGCCATGCTTTACGGCTCAAAACCGGGACTTCAATGACGTTTTGAATGTCATGGAGCATATGAGATGTTCCAAGAGTTGAAGTTAATATTTCAAGCAAATGCCCGGACTGAGAGATATGAAGTCTCCAATAAGTTCTACAGCTGCAAGATGGAAGATAATAGTTCTGTCAGTGAACATATACTCAGAATGTCTGGGTACCACAACCACTTGACTCAACTGGGAGTTAATCTTCCTGTTGATAGTTTCATTGACAGAGTTCTTAAATCACTGCCACCAAGCTACAAGAGCTTCGTGATGAACTATAATATGCAAGGGATGGATAAGACGGTTCCCGAGCTCTTCACAATGCTAAAGGCTGCGGAGGTAGAAATCAAGAAGGAGCATCAAGTGTTGATGGTCAACAAGATCACCAGTTTCAAGAAAAAGGGTAAAGGGAAGAAGGGGAACTTCAAGAAGAACGGCAAGCAAGTTGCTGCTCAAGTGAAGAAGCCCAAGTCTGGACCTAAGCCTGAGACTAAGTGCTTCTACTTCAAAGGGACTGGTCACTGGAAGCGGAACTGCCCCAAGTATTTGGCGGATAAGAAGGATGGCAAGGTGAACAAAGGTATATGTGATATACATACTATTGATGTGTACCTTACTAATGCTCGCAGTAGCACCTGGGTATTTGATACTGGTTTTTTTGCTAATATTGCAACTCGGAACAGGGACTAGCGATTAAGCAAAGATTGGCTAAAGACGAGGTGACGATGCGCGTGGGAAATGGTTCCAAAGTCGATGTGATCGCGGTCGGCACGCTACTTCTACATCTACCTTCGGGATTAATTTTAGACCTGAATAATTGTTATTTGGTGCCACGTTGTGCATGAACATTATATCTAGATCTTGTTTAATGCGAGATGGTTATTCATTTAAAATCTGAGAATAATGGTTGTTCTATTTATATGAGTAATATCTTTTATGGTCATGCACCCTTGAAGAGTGGTCTATTTTTGATGAATCTTGATAGTTGTGATCACATATTCATAATATTGAAGCTAAAAGATGCAGAGTTGATAATGATAGTGCAACTTATTTGTGGCACTGCTGTTTAGGTCATATCGGTGTAAAGCGCATGAAGAAACTCCATTCTGATGGACTTTTGGAGTCACTTGATTATGAATCACTTGGTACTTGCGAACCATGCCTCATGGGCAAGATGACTAAAACGCCGTTCTCCGGAAGTATGGAGCGAGCAACAGATTTGTTGGAAATCATACATACTGATGTGTGTGGTCCGATGAATATTGAGGCTCGCAGCGGGTATCGTTATTTTCTCACCTTCACAGATGATTTGAGCAGATATGGGTATATCTACTTAATGAAACATAAGTCTGAAACATTTGAAAAGTTCAAAGAATTTCAGAGTGAAGTGGAAAATCATCGTAACAAGAAAATAAAGTTTCTATGATCTGATCGTGGAGGAGAATATTTGAGTTACGAGTTTGGTCTTCATTTGAAACAATGCGGAATAGTTTCACAACTCACGCCACCCGGAACACCATAGCGTAATGGTGTGTCCAAATGTTGTAATCGTACTTTACTAGATATGGTGCGATCTATGATGTCTCTTACCGATTTACCACTGTCATTTTGGGGTTATGCTTTAGAGACGGCTGCATTCATGTTAAATAGGGCACCATCTAAATCTGTTGAGATGACACCTTATGAAGTATGGTTTGGCAAGAAACCAAAGTTGTCGTTTCTTAAAGTTTGGGGCTGCGATGCTTATGTGAAAAAGCTTCAACCTGATAAGCTCGAACCCAAATCGGAGAAATGTGTCTTCATAGGATACCCAAAGGAGACTGTTTGGTACACCTTCTATCACAGATCCGGAGGCAAGGCATTCATTGCTAAGAATCGATCCTTTCTAGAGAAGGAGTTTCTCTCAAAAGAGGTGAGTGGGAGGAAAGTAGAACTTGATGAGGTAACTATACCTGCTCCCTTATTGGAAAGTAGTTCATCACAGAAATCTGTTCCTGTGACTCCTACACCAATTAGTGAGGAAGCTAATGATGAAGATCATGTAACTTCAGATCATGTTACTACCGAACCTCGTAGGTCAACCAAAGTAAGATCCACGCCAGAGTGGTACGGTAATCCTGTTCTGGAAGTCAGGTTACTTGACCATGACGAACCTACGAACTATGAGGAAGCGATGATGAGCCCAGATTCCTAAAAATGGCATGAGGCCATGAAATCTGAGATGGGATCCATGTATGAGAACAAAGTGTGGACTTTGGTTGACTTGCCCGATGATCGGCAAGCCATCGAGAATAAATGGATCTTCAAGAAGAAGACTGACGCTGGCGGTAATGTTACTGTCTACAAAGCTCGACTTGTTGCGAAAGGTTTTCGACAAGTTCAAGGAGTTGGCTACAGTGAGACTTTTTCACCCGTAGCGATGCTTAATTCCGTCCGAATCATGTTAGCAATTGCCGCATTTTATGATTATGAAATTTGGCAAATGGATGTAAAGACTGCATTCCTAAATGGATTTCTGGAAGAAGAGTTGTATATGATGCAACCCGAAGGTTTTATCGATCCAAAGGGAGCTAACAAAGTGTGCAAGCTCCAGCGATCCATCTATGGACTGGTGCAAGCATCTCGGAGTTGGAATAAACGTTTTGATAGTCTGATCAAAGCATATGGTTTTATACAGACTTTTGGAGAAGCATGTATTTACAAGAAAGTGAGTGGGAGCTCTGTAGCATTTCTAATATTATATGTGGATGGCATATTGTGACTGGAAATGGTATAGAATTTCTGGATAGCATAAAAGGATACTTGAATAAGAGTTTTTCAATGAAAGACCTCGGTGAAGCTGCTTATATATTGGGCATCAAGATCTATAGAGATAGATCAAGACACCTAATTGGACTTTCACAAAGCACATACCTTGATAAAGTTTTGAAGAAGTTCAAAATGGATCAATCAAAGAAAGGGTTCTTGCCTGTGTTACAAGGTGTGAAGTTGAGTCATACTCAATGCCCAACCACTGCAGAAGATAGAGAGAAAATGAAAGATGTTCCCTATGCTTCAGCCATAGGCTCTATCATGTATGCAATGCTGTGTACTAGACCTAATGTGTGCCTTGCTATTAGTTTAGCAGGGAGGTACCAAAGTAATCCAGGAGTGGATCACTGGACAGCGGTCAAGAACATCCTGAAATACCCGAAAAGGACTAATGATATGTTTCTCCTTTATGGAGGTGACAAAGAGCTCATCGTAAATGGTTACGTCGATGCAAGCTTTGACACTGATCCGGATGACTCTAAGTCACAAAACGGATACATGTTTTTATTGAACGGTGGAGCCGTCAGTTGGTGCAGTTCTAAGCAAAGCGTCGTGGCGGGATCTATGTGTGAAGCGGAGTAGATAGCTGCTTCGGAAGCAGCAAATGAAGGAGTCTGGATGAAGGAGTTCATATCCGATCTAGGTGTCATACCTAGTGCACCGGGTCCAATGAAAATCTTTTGTGACAATACTGGTGCAATTGCCTTGGCAAAGGAATCCAGATTTCACAAAAGAACCAATCACATCAACAGACGCTTCAATTCCATCCATGATCAAGTCACGGAGGGAGACATAGAGATTTGCAAGATACATACGGATCTGAATGTTGCAGACCCGTTGACTAAGACTCTCTCACGAGCAAAACATGATCAGCACCAAGACTCCATGGGTGTTAGAATCATTACTGTGTAATCTAGATTATTGACTCTAGTGCAAGTGGGAGACTGAATGAAATATGCCCTAGAGGCAATAATAAATTTGTTATTTATATTTCCTTGTATCATGATAAATGTTTATTATTCATGCTAGAATTATATTAACCGGAAACTTAGTACAGGTGTGAATACATAGACAAACAGAGTGTCACTAGTTTGCCTCTACTTGACTAGCTCGTTGAATCAATGATGGTTATGTTTCCTAACCATAGACATGAGTTGTCATTTGATTAACGGGATCACATCATTAGAGAATGATGTAATTGACTTGACCCATTCCGTTAGCTTAGCACGATGATCGTTTTGTTTGTTGCTATTGCTTTCTTCATGACTTATACATGTTCCTATGACTATGAGATTATGCAACTCCCGAGTACCGGAGGAACACTTTATGTGCTACCAAACGTCACAACGTAACTGGGTGATTATAAAGGTGCTCTACAGGTGTCTCCAATGGTACTTGTTGATTTGGCATAGATCAAGATTAGGATTTGTCACTTCGATTGTCGGAGAGGTATCTCTGGGTCCTCTCGGTAATGCACATCACTATAAGCCTTGCAAGCATTGTGACTAATGAGTTAGTTGCAGGATAATGCATTACGGAACGAGTAAAGAGACTTTCCGGTAACGATATTGAACTAGGTATAAGGATACCGACGATCGAATCTCGGGCAAGTAAGATACGGATGACAAAGGGAACAACGTATGTTGTTATGCGGTTTGACCGATAAAGATCTTCATAAAATATGTAGGAACCAATATGAGAATCCAGGTTCCGCTATTGGTTATTGACCGGCAACGAGTCTCAGCCATGTCTACATAGTTCTCGAACCCGTAGGGTCCACCCACTTAAAGTTTGGTGACGATCGGTAATATGAGTTTATGTGTTTTGATGTACCGAAGGTAGTTCTGAGTCCCGGATATAATCACGGACACGATGAGGAGTCTCAAAATAGTTGAGACATAAAGATCGATATATTGGAAGCCTATATTTGGACATCGGAATAGTTCCGGGTGAAATCGGGATTTTACCAGAGTACCGGGAGGTTACCGGAACCCCCCGGTAAATGTATGGGCCTTATTGGGCCATGGTGGAGAGAGAGAGAGGCGACCAGGGCAGGCCACGTGCCCCCTCTCCCTCTGGTCCGAATTGGACTAGGAGGGGGCGGCACCCCCTTTCCTTCCTCCATCTCTCCCCATTCCTTTTCTCCTGGTCCAACTAGGGAAGGGGGGGAATCCTACTCCTGGTAGGAGTAGGACTCCTCCTGGCGCGCCCTGCTAGGGCCGGCCGGCCTTCCCCTTGCTCCTTTATATACGGGGGCAGGGGGCACCCCAAGACATGAAGTTGATCAGTTGATCTTCTAGCCGTGTGTGGTGCCCCCCTCCAGCATAATCCACCTCGATAATATCGTAGCGGTGCTTAGGCGAAGCCTTGTGTCGGTAGCATCATCATCACCGTCATCACACCGTCATGTTGACGGAACTCTCCCTCGAAGCTCTGCTGGATCGGAGTTCGTGGGACATCACCAAGCTGAACGTGTGGTGAACTCGGAGGTGCCGTACATTCGGTACTTGAATCGGTCGGATCGTGAAGACGTACGACTACATCAACCGCGTACTCATAACGCTTCCGCTTATGGTCTACGAGGGTACGTGGATGAAACTCTCCCCTCTCATTGATATGCATCACCATGATCTTGCATGTGCGTAGGATTTTTTTTGAAATTACTACGTTCCCCAACAATATATCACTCTTGATTCATTGCAAATCCTGGTACACCGTCGGAGGCATTCATATAGAGTCATATTTTGTTCTAAGTATCGATTTGTAATTCTTGAGTTGTAAGTAAATAAAAGTGTGATGATATTCATTATTAGAGCATTGTCCCATGTGAGGAAAGGATGATGGAGACTATTGGTACCTCTTGAGCATGCGTTGGTTTTCCCTTGAAGAGGAAAGGGTGATGCAGCAAAGCAGCGTAAGTATTTCCCTCAGTTTTTGAGAACCAAGGTATCAATCCAGTAGGAGAGCACGCGCGAGTCACCTTGTACCTACACAAACAAATAAGAACCTCGCAACCAATGCGATAAAGGGGTTGTCAATCCCTTCACGGCCACTTGCAAGAGTGAGATCTGTTAGAGATAATAATAATAATAAGATAAATATTTTTGGTATTTTTATGATATAAATTGAAAGTAAATATTGCAAAATAAAATAGATTGGAAACTTGTATGATGGAAAATAGACCCGGGGGCCATAGGTTTCACTAGTGGCTTCTCTCAAGATAGCATAAGTATTACGGTGGGTGAACAAATTACTACCGAGCAATTGATAGAATTGAGCATAGTTATGAGAATATCTAGGTATGATCATGTATATAGGCATCACGTCCGTGACAAGTAGACCGACTCCTGCCCGCACCTACTACTATTACTCCACACATCGACCGCTATCCAGCATGCATCTAGAGTATTAAGTTCATAAGAACGGAGTAACACTTTAAGCAAGATGACATGATGTAGAGGGATAAACTCATGCAATATGATATAAACCCCACATTTTTATCCTCGATGGCAACAATACAGTACGTGTCATTTCCCCTACTGTCACTGGGATCGAGCACTGCAAGATTGAACCCAAAGCTAAGCACTTCTCCCATTGCAATAAAGATCAATCTAGTAGGCCAAACCAAACTGATAATTCGAAGAGACTTGCAAAGATTACTAATCATACATTAAAGAATTCAAAGAAGATTCAAATATTGTTCATAGATAGTCTTGATCATAAACCCACAATTCATCGGATCTCGAAAAACATACCACAAAAGAAGATTGCATCGAATAGATCTCCAAGAGAATCAAGGAGAACTTTGTATTGAGATCCAAAGAGAGAGAAGAAGCCATCTAGCTAATAACTATGGACCCGAAGGTCTGAATTAAACTACTCACACATCATCGGAGGGGACATGGAGTTGATGTAGAGGCCCTCCGTGATCAATGCCCCCTCCGGCGGAGCTCCGGAAAAGGCCCCAAGATGGGATCTCTTGGGTATAGAAGGTTGCGGCGGTGGGAATAGGGTTTCGTGGTGCTCCTGGATGTTTTCAGGGTACGTAGGTATATATAGGAGGAAGAAGTAGGTCGGTGGAGCCACGAGGGGCCCATGAGGGGGGAGGGCGCGCCCAAGGGGGTAGGCGCGCCCCTGCCTCGTGGCCTCCTCGTTTGTTGCTTGACGTCCACTCCAAGTCCGCTGGATCACGTTTGTTCCAAAAATCATGCTCCCGAAGGTTTCATTCCGTTTGGACTCCGTTTGATATTCCTTTTCTGCGAAACATTGAAATAGGCAAAAAAATAGCAATTTGGGCTGGGCCTCCGGTTAATAGGTTAGTCCCAAAAATAATATAAAAGTGTATAAATAAGCCCATTAAACATCCAAAACAGAATATATAATAACATGGAACAATCAAAAATTATAGATACGTTGGAGACGTATCAAGCATCCCCAAGCTTAATTCCTGCTCGTCCTCGAGTAGGTAAATGATAAAAACAGAATTTTTGATGTGGAATGCTTTCTAAAATATTCATCAATGTATTTTTCTCTATTGTGGCATGAATGTTCAGATCCGAAAGATTCAAGATAAAAGTTTATTGTTGACATAAAAATAGTAATGCTCCAAGTATGCTAATAAAGCAATTATGTCTTATCAAAATACCATAGCCACATAAAAATTATCCCTACAAAGTCATATAGTTAGGCCATGCTTCATTTTCGTCACACAAAATGCTCTCATCATGCACAACCCTGGTGACAAGCCAAACAATTGTTTCATACTTAGCCTTTTCAAACTCTTTCAACTTTTACGCAATATATGAGTGCGAGCCATGGACATAGTACTATGGGTGGAATAGAATATGGTGATTGAGGTTGTGTGAGAAGACAAAAAGGGATAAAGTATCACATTGACGCGGCTAATCAATGGGCTATGGAGATGCCCACCGATTGATTTCAATGCAAGGAGTAGGGATTGCCATGCAACGGACGCACTAGAGCTGTAAATATATGAAAGCTCATCAAAGAAACTAAGTGGTTGTGCATCCAACTCGCTTGCTCACGAAGACCTAGGGCATTTGAGGAATCCCATCTTTGGAATATACAAGCCAAGTTCTATAATGAAAAATTCCCACCAATTTATGGAAGTGACAACATAGGAGACTCTCTATCATGAAGATCATGGTGCTACTTTGAAGCACAAGTGTGGAAAAAGGATAGTAACATTGTCCCTTCTCTCCTTTTCTCTCTCTTTTTTTATTTGGGCCTTTTTTTTCTTTTGGCCTCTTTTATCTTTGTTATTTATTTTTCGTCCGGAGTCTCATCCCGACTTGTGGGGGAATCATAGTCTCCATCATCCTTTCCTCACTGGGACAATGCTCTAATAATGATGATCATCACACTTCTTTTTACTTACAACTCAAGAATTACAACTCAATACTTAGAACAAAATATGACTCTATGTGAATGCTTCCGGCGGTGTACCGGGATATGCAATGAATCAAGAGTGACATGCATGAAAAAATTATGAACAATGGCTTTGCCACAAATACGATGTCAACTACATGATCATGAAAAGCAAAATGACAATGATGATGCATGTCATAATAAATGGAACGGTGGAAAGTTGTATGGCAATATATCTCGGAATGGCTATGGAAATGCCATAATAGGTAGGTATGGTGGCTGTTTTGAGGAAGATATAAGGAGGCTTATGTGTGATAGAGCGTATCATATCACGGGGTTTGGATGCACCGGCGAAGTTTGCACCAACTCTCAAGGTGAGAAAGGGCAATGCACGGTACCGAAGAGGCTAGCAATGATGGAAGGGTGAGAGTGCGTATAATCCATGGACTCAACATTAGTCATAAAGAACTCACATACTTATTGCAAAAATCTACAATTCATCAAAACCAAGCACTACGCGCATGCTCCTAGGGGGGTAGATTGGTAGGAAAAGACCATTGCTCATCCTCGACCGCCACTCATAAGGAAAACAATCAAAGAACACCCCATGCTTAAAATTTGTCACATAACGTTTACCATACGTGCATGCTACGGGATTTGCCAACTTCAACACAAGTATTTATCAATTTCACAATTACTCAACTAGCAAACCTCTAATATTACCACCTTTATATATCAAAACAATCTATCAAGCATCCAACTTCTCTTAGCATTTAAAATTTATAACCAAAGTGAATTACCATGCTGTTCTAAAGGACTCTCAAAATGATATAAGTGAAGCATGAGAGATCAATTATTTCTATAAAATAGAACCACCGCCGTACTCTAAAAGATATAAGCGAAGCACTAGAGCAAAAATTATCCAACTCAAAAGATATAAGTGAAGCACATAGAGTATTCTAATAAATTCCAATTCATGTGTGTCTCTCCCAAAAGGTGTGTACAGCAAGGATGATTGCGGTAAACTAAAAATCAAAGAATCAAATTATACAAGACGCTCCAAGAAAAACACATATCATGTGGCGAATAAAAATATAGCTCCAAGTAAAGTTACCGATGGACGAAGACGAAAGAGGGAATGCCTTCCGGGGCATCCCCAAGCTTAGGATTTTGGTTGTCCTTGGATTTTACCTTGGGGTGCCTTGGGCATCCCCAATCTTAGGCTCTTGCCACTCCTTGTTCCATAATCCATCAAATCTTTACCCAAAACTTGAAAACTTCACAACACAAAACTTAAAAGAAAATCTTCGTGAGATCCGTTAGTAAAAGAAAACAAACCACCACTTCAATGTACTGTAATGAACTAATTCTTTATTATATTGGTGTTAAACCTACTGTATTCCAACTTTTCCATGGTTCATAAACTCTATTACTAGCCATAGATTCATCAAAATAAGCAAACAACACACGAAAAACAGAATCTGTCAAAACAGAACAGTCTGTAGTAATCTGTAACTAACACATACTTATGGAACCCCAAAAATTCTAAAATAAATTTCTGGACGTGAGGAATTTATCTATTAATCATCTGCAAAAAGAATTATCTAAATATCACTTTCCAATAAAAATTGGCAGCAATTCTCGTCAGCAATAAAGTTTCTATTTTTTACAGCAAGATCAAAAAGACTTTCCCCAAGTCTTCCCAACGGTTCTACTTGGCACAAACACTAATTAAACACAAAAAAGCACAACCAAAACAGAGGATAGATAAATTATTTATTACTAAACAGTATTAAAAATCAAGGAATAAAAATAAAATTGGGTTGCCTCCCAACAAGCGCTATCGTTTAACACCCCTAGCTAGGCATAAAAGTGAGGATAGATCTAGGTATTACCATGATAATGATAAGGTAAATCGTGAAAACTCATCTCATACTCCCTACGTTCAGAAGCAAGCTTTCTTTGTGGCAAGAAAAAGTAATCAAAAGGGCTAAATTTAAGACAAAAGTCCCCAAGATCAAGCTTGGGAGGTGTTGGTTCCTCCTTTGGCCCCTCATATTGCACAACCAATTCATCATTATAAACATTATTTTGGCAAAAAGTCATGAGCCTTTATTTAAGGGAAAAACCTAGCCCATTGTTCTGGATAGCAAAATTATCATTAAGTTCAGAGATCTTATTAACAAGAACATCGGTAGGAACCTTTTTTCTAAGGTTTTCATTAAAAGCAACATGATCTAAAGATCGTAAACGCATAATGTGTTCTTGATAAAAAAGATTGCTTCTATGGGAGGATGGCCAGCATCCACCCTATAATGTGCAAAAATTTCATTGGCTTCTTTTATTATAAATCTGAACTCATGAGCTAAAAAGATGGTTGCTGCTCGCTTAACAGAAGAATGCTCAATATTAGAAAATTCTAGGAAAATCCTTTGTATGGAAGGATGCATATGTAAAAATCATCTTTCAAGTTCAACTATGAGCAAAGATATAGCATCCGCGAGACTACTAGTTTTATGAAGGATAGATCCGCTCATGGTGGGCAAAGCACCAGCACAAGTAAAGAAATCTTGAATAACTCCCTTCCCAATAATATTGCCGCTACCAATCTGAAACCTTTTAGTGTGTAAAATAGTAGAATTTTCAAGAGGATCATCAATTGTTTCAAAGTTTTCCATATTATTATCCTTATCAACGATAACCTCCCTAGTTTCCGACATGAAGGCAAAATATAGCAAAAAGAATGAGCACACAGAAGGCAGGAAGGAAAAAGAGGCGAACGGAAAAGAGGGCGAATAAAACGGCAAGGGTGAAGTGGAGGAGAGGAAAATGAGAGGCAAATGGCAAATAATGTAATGCGAAGGATAAGAGTTGTGATGGGTACTTGGTATGTCTTGACTTGGCGTAGATCTCCCCGACAACAGCGCCAGAAATCCTTCTTGCTACCTCTTGAGCATGCGTTGGTTTTCCCTTGAAGAGGAAAGGGTGATGCAGCAAAGCAGCGTAAGTATTTCCCTCAGTTTTTGAGAACCAAGGTATCAATCCAGTAGGAGACCACGCGCGAGTCACCTCGTACCTACACACACAAATAAGAACCTCGCAACCAACGCGATAAAGGGGTTGTCAATCCCATCACGGCCACTTGCAAGAGTGAGATCTGATAGACATAATAATAATAAGATAAATATTTTTGGTATTTTTATGATATAAATTGAAAGTAAAGATTGCAAAATAAAATAGATTGGAAACTTGTATGATGGAAAATAGACCCGGGGCCATAGGTTTCACTAGTGCCTTCTCTCAAGATAGCATAAGTATTACGGTGGGTGAACAAATTACTGCCAAGCAATTGATAGAATTGAGCATAGTTATGAGAATATCTAGGTATGATCATGTATATAGGCATCACATCTGTGACAAGTAGACCGACTCCTGCCTGCATATACTACTATTACTCCACACATCGACTGCTATCCAGCATGCATCTAGAGTATTAAGTTCATAAGAACGGAGTAACGCTTTAAGCAAGATGACATGATGTAGAGGGATAAACTCATGCAACATGGTATAAACTCCATATTTTTATCCTCGATGGCAACAATACAATACGTGCCGTTTCCCCTACTGTCACTGGGATCGAGCACCGCAAGATTGAACCCAAAGCTAAGCACTTCTCCCATTGCAAGAAAGATCAATCTAGTAGGCCAAACCAACCTGATAATTCGAAGAGACTTGCAAAGATAACCAATCATACATAAAAGAATTC